>NC_068419.1:24642153-24675625 GCF_023724105.1 Carassius gibelio
CAACCCCCAACTGCTCCCTGGGCGCCGCAGCATAATTGGCTGCCCACTGCTCTGGGTGTGTGTTCACAGTGTGGATGTGTGTTCACTGCTGTGGTTGTGCACTTTGGATGGGTTAAATTAGATAAAATCCTGTTTAGTCGCTGAAGAAGTTGTAACGCTTTGACTTGGATAACTGAAATACATGAAATGAAAGAGATAGAACACGAGGAGTTGGTGTCTCACACATTTAATGGCTGGTACACGGCCACGCGCACCTCTTAAACATGAGAGATTATAGGCTAGTGACAAATGGTCAAAAAGTGCTTTAGTTTTTGAGATACCCCTACCAGAGGTAGAACTAAACCAAACAATGTTTTTCCTCATCTCTAAGGTCTCCCATATATGAAATGGATTCTTGGCTAAAAATATTTTACTGCTAAGATTGTTAAATTAACAGATATTGTTATACACCCCAAAACCAATATAGGACTAAAATATAGCCTGTCTGTATGGGAGTTAAGGCATATAAACTAATGTAGATCAATCACACAAGCTCTGAGAGCTTTGAAACTCGACATGTTTGTAGTCAGGAAGTTGATTCAACTACTAGAAAAGACTGTATGTGAATATCTTGATGTATGGAATAAATAGAGACATGTAAATACATACCTAAAATAAGCGGACATGCACAAATTTAATATCTATGCAGAATGTTTTCATTTACTTTGTGCTTGCTTCGCCTGTGATTATCATAGAAACAAATATGATGGCTTGTTGGAAAGGTGGGGTTGTGCTGAATTCAACAATACCAAATATGTTAATATAGCATGACAAATAGGAGTGTTTGTCACTCAATATATGCGGTGTCCAAAATGAATGAAAATGGAACACTGACATAATTTAGTCCAAAGCCCATTCATTATCAGTGGTGAGAAGAATGTTGAGAAATTCCCATATAAGATACATCTAATAATGAAATATTTCAAATGGCACCTTGTACTATATGGAAACAAAGATTGAAATCGAAAGATAACACCTTAACATTGCAGAAACCAGAGACCAGGAGTCAGGATTGCAGTTTGAACTTAAAGATAACTTCACTATAACTTAACTTCACACAATACAAATTAAATTACTTTCTTTAATAAAACAAATGGCAATCTAACTAAACAAACAAAACACTCTTTGGGGAAATGAGCCCTGTCTTCTCAGGCTGTTTAGTTTATAATCTAGCAGCAACCATTTGGAACATTAACTGCTTTTGGTAACCATTCGAGAAGGGTCTGGCTGCAGGCTTGCACTTGCACTCTCACACCTGTTTCACAGATACTCCGTCTGCAGTGCGTATGCGTTGCATATTTTTTTACGCACCCATGTAAACGGATTCCAGCGTTCACACTGCACACGGTTGCGGTCCGTCAATGTGTTCCAGGAGCAGTGCGTCTGCAGCAGTGCAGCGATCGTTTACGTACCGAGTCTATTTTTGCTGTGCTCCATGCGCTGAATTAAAGTGACAGTGCATTGTTCGCCGTAAAAATGAACATGGATTGACACGGAAATGCAGTAATTTCACAATACATGTATACTAATTAAAGCCTATTGCGTTTCACACACAACACATGGGTTTTTGGCTAGGTTTAAAACAAGAAAACATTGATGTACGTCTGTTTGTGGATGGCGACTTTGTAATGGCCAAAACTATGTATTTTGCATGCATCACATTATAGTGCGGTGTGTAATATAATAATAAAGCGGCAGAGTGAATTTATCATCCAAAGTGTTTCTCACGTAGACCATAACTTAAAACACACTACTATGTGGTGATGACGTAGAAGTACTAAGTTCGCTCTGCCGCCTTGTTATTATTTTCATGCACACTGCACTATAATGTGTGGTGTGCATGAAAGTCTCCATCCACAAACAGACGTACATTGTCTGCAGATTTAAGGTATGTCATTGCCAATGTTGGGAATGTTACTTAAAAAGTAATTAGTTATAGTTACTCACTACTTGTTCCAAAAAGTAACCGAGTTAGTAACTGACTTACTCTATAATAAAAGTAACTCGTTAACAGGGAAAGTAACTATTTGCGTTACTGTAAAAAAAATAAAAAAAGTTGCTATATGTCAAATAATTTGTAGTCAGTTGAAATAAGTAGAACAGACAGGTGTTCGTACATAACTTTTGATATTTATTGCATGTCAACAGACAGCAAGAGTTTTATCCTGCACTTCAAGTATTATCTTTGTAAGAAAAGTGTTTTTGGCCACTAGCTTTGTAGATCCGTGTGTCACACATTACATGCACGTTCTTGCATTTGACTACAATGAATTTGAATTAGTGCTTATATCTCCACCTTGAAAATGCCAACGTTTCATAGGATAGTTCCTGACTCGCCATTTCTGCTGCGAATCTCTGTTTATCTATTGTAGTGATGTGTCGTTTGTGAACAAATCGTTCTTTTTGAATGAATCTTTTAGGTGAATGAATTGTTCTCGTTTATGCAATCCACTGACTCATATTTCTTGTTCACTCACTGAAGTTCCTCCCGCTATAAGCAGCGCATGCTCGTGTCAGTGAACCGGGTAACTGAAGTGTTTCATCCTGTCAAAAAGTTACTCAACTTCGAGCCAATAGCATTAGTGTATGAGATGTGACAGAGCATGTGATTTGTTGAATGTAGTGAACGAATACGCCCTTCAATGAACGAGTTTCATATGAGTCTGAACAAGATCTAGAGATCTTATCGTTCGTGAATGAAATGACTGAACTGGTACACATGTAGTTCGTGAACGAGTTCAATGATTTAGTAAATCTCGTTTGTGAATGAAATGACTGAACTGGCACACATGTCGTTCGTGAGAGAGTTGAATGAACAGATGTCGTTCGTGAATGAAATTAACTGGTACATAGTTATAGGCACTGTGCACATACGTTTGTTTTCATATTTAGCATACAGAACTCCACGTTTAATCCCCGATTTATCAATGTGAATATATAATATACAAACTGTCTGACAAAACAATTAAAATGCTAATTAGGCAAGAAAACCTAGTGCTTTGTTCATCTGAACAACTTAATTAGACTTTATATATTGAATGCGTTTATGCACACATTTAGTAAAGCCAGATCTGTTGTTGTAACAAGTGAATATGTTCGTTGACTTAAGACATAACACATTATACACTCTTTTTTGCCACCTGCTGGCATATTTTGTGTAATACGAAGAAATTATCACTGAACGAATCAGTGAACGATTCTGAACGAATCATTTTGGTGAACGAACTGAAAATGAACGAATCTCTTGAAAGAATAATAATTTCCACCACTAAGCTGTTGCGTGTGTGTGTGTGGTTGTTTGGCACCGCTGGCGCGTATGCCAGCATGTGTGTAAAAACACTGGCTCTGATTGGCTACCATGAAACACATGACTCTGCCTTAGCTAATCATAATCGCTTATCTCGTTATTAACCCACCTCCTCACTAGCTGTGTGAGCAAGGGGTGCAGTTCGGATTGCATAGTTTATTAAATCAACGCATAGTAACACACTGCATTTAACATTCAGTAATGTTAACGGCGTTGTAACGACGGGAAAAGTAATTAGTTAGATTACCCCGTTACTGAAAAAATAACATTGTTACCTAACGCCGTTCTTTTAAACGCAGTTATTCCAAACGCTGGTCATTGCACTTTATAATCTGAACGGCCTATATATGTGCAATATTATAACGTGTCCTCACTAACTGAGTTTAATGCCACAGTTATGTTAGAATGCATCTCATTCTTGTTTCTGTGGCGGTGCGTCGGTCTCGTCATGAGGCCAAACACCAAATAGTTATGCTATGACAAGAACAAAGGGTCTCTCTCTTGCTCCACCCATGCATGATAATATCGTGTATCGTCGATCTCACGGGCTGACGTTATGACGATTTGAAAAATTACCATATCACCCAACACTAGAGCTGAAACGATTAGTCAACATTGTCGACAAATATTTTTGTTGTCAAGTATTCATTTTTATTTAATTTGACCTAATTTAGAGCCTCCAATAATGCAGTTTGACCATTGTGACGCTGTAGGATCAACACAGGCTACATTTGTGAACGCACATGTTCTGCAATGTCGTGCGTCAAGTCATGCTTTCGTGCACGTCTTACAGACTGCATCTTAAAGCCTCTTATACTTTCTGCGTCCATGAGTCCGCTGTGGACCGCTAATTAGACATGATGTAAAAATCGCCATCGGAGAGTGTGTGCTGAAGCTCTGAGCTGATTGCTCATGGGTCAATGACGTGGCGTGTCAATTCTGGTGTCCAAAGTATATTCATTATATTAAAAATTTATAAATTTTTAAATGCATTTCATTAAATGACTTAACTTTCCCCTCTTTAATTACTCGTGTGAGAATTCATTATAAATAATTAATCTTAAAGGAACTATTGAGCTCAAAAGTTCCAAAATGTCATTTCGGGTAACTGTCCCGGCTTAAAATCTGAATACAAAAATACAATAAAAATGTAAAAAATAAAAATATTTAATATCTACTTGGGCATAATTGTATTGATGTTTTAAACGATACCTGCAAATACGGTTATAATACTAAGCTTAATTACATTTTAATGACAGAAAGACCTTTGTCCCCAAATTGTGATTTCTATAATGTCAATCCTGGATAACAGACACCAATGACCATTTTAGACCATAATGCATTGTGGTATGTCATGTGACATAATATTGTATCAAAAAGAAGACCCTGAAGGAGCACCAGAACATGTGCAAAGGTGAGTAAGCGTCTCTTAAAATGTTGATATTTTTGATGTGAACATGAACAACATCTCCAGAACTGCTCTGACAGTCACTTCATGAGCATTTGACCGTTTGATTTGAGTAAAACTAGCGTCACATCACATACACAGAACTGTGAGTACATCAACCCGTCAAAATAAGTCCTGTTTAGTTTAAAGACAAGTGTTTGCCAGAGATGTATTACTACTGTTCAGCAGAATATACATAGCCTACTACTAAAAAATATCAAAACTTTTTTTTTAAGGTTTAATCACACAACATTTCTTCCATGTTTTTATTTTTAATAGTAAATCCCCTTTGTTTACCAAAAAGTGAAGTTTGCTTAATATTTAATAATTAAAAGGTAAAATAAATTAATGTTTAATGTGTTTAATGTGCATCTTAGAAAATGCTTTATTTAAAACCCCATCTGAATGGCACTTAAATGCACTTAAATCATCTGTCAACTTTATTGTCATTGTTCACAGTACAAGTACAGACAGAGAAACAATGGATACATTTTTTATGTTTGCATTTTCTCTTGCATAATTAAAGGGATAGTTCACCAAAAAATCATAATTATGTTATTAATAACTCACCCTCATGTCATTCCAAACCAGTAAGACCTCCGCTTAGAACTGAAGATGAACACTGAGCCGAGCCAGATAACGAACAACAGAGTGACTCGTTCTCTAGTCAAGAACCGTCAATCGCCAATGACGCCATAACGTCGAGCGCAAAAGAACCGGTGAACAGTTTTCTTCAACCGATTTATTGAATCAAACTGTCCGAAAGAACTACTAGTGATCCGAAAACCGATGCAACCGGTTCTTGACTCGTGAACGAGTCATTATCTGGCTCGGCTCGGTGTTCATCTTCAGTTCTTTCTTCACAGCAGTTCAGTCAGTGTACTGTTTGAGTAAATTAATTACTCTGGGATATTGGTTTGTTTTAACTCAGAGGGAGTGTCAGCCACATTAAAAATGTTAACAGCTTAAGTCATTTTGTGGATTAATGTGTATTGGAGATGCGAACCGTTTAAAACCATTCAGTTTGATTTGGTGAACTGTTTCAAAAAGATCCAGTTACATCGAATGATTCGTTCGCAAATCGGATATCACAAACTGATTTGTTTTTAACTCTCTCACAACAGACCCGGAAGAGAAGACAATTCGGAATAAAGTTGTAGTTTTTGCTATTTTTGGACCAAAATGTATTTTCGATGCTTCAAAATATTCTAACTGAACCTCTGATGTCACATGGACTACTCTGATGATGTTTTTCTTACCTTTCTAGACATGGACAGTATACCGTACACAGCTTCAATGGAGGGACTGAGAGCTCTCGGACTAAATCTAAAATATCTTAAACTGTGTTCCAAAGATAAATGGAGGTCTTACTGGTTTGGAACGACATGAGGGTGAGTTATTAATAACATAATTATTAATAATATTATTAGAACTTTTTTGTAAGTTCAATCCACTTCCTTGTGCTGTAAGTTACCCGATTTTAATGACACAAATACCCAGAATGAGCAAATGTTTAAGATTGAGATTTTTGTAATGGTAATTGGGGGCATAATATTTATGTGTGTAATAGGGCCGTAGCTATCGAATATTTTAGTAATCAAGTATTCTACCAAAAATTCCATCTATTAATCGGATAAAATGTGTTTTTGCTTAATTAAAAAGTGCAATATTAATTATGCGAGATATAATAAGACTCCTGGGTCTCTTAAAATGAACAACTAAGTTTCCTTTTTTAGAAAAAAAATATTTTTATTTTTTTAAATACACTGAATGCAATGCATACATCAAAAATAAACATTTAATTATTACCCACTGTTTCTCTGTCTGTACTTGTACTGTGAAAAATGACAATAAAGATGACAGATGAATTGTGCCATTCAGTTGGGGTTTTAAATAAAGCATTTTCTGAGATGCACATTAAACATTAAACACACAAAACATTAATTTAATTTACCTTTTTGAAAATTAAGCAAACGTAACTTTTTGGTAAACAAATGAGATTTACTATTAAAATAAAACATGGAAGAAATGTTGTGTGATTAAACCTTAAAAAAAATTATGTTTGATTTATTTTTTTTTCTTTTTTTTTTTTTGTAGTAGGATATGTACATTCTGCTGAACAACAGTAATACATATCTGGCAAAACGGGCTTGGGCATCATGACATCATTACTTGGCGTGGCCGCCACGCGTCCTTTACTGCTACTCTGACTACTGCGCAGTGTTTAGACATACTCCCTCTCATCCGTGTGTCTTAATTTGATTAATTAAAAATCTATTTCAACCATGGTAAACCGTTGCTGTATTGTGGGGTGTAATAGTGCAACACATAATCGCCATAGGGAAAATAAAATGAGAATGGATTAACTTTACACCGCTATCCTGCTTGGAGGCGCGACCACGGAAACCATAACATCTGAATATTAATTTATATAGCTTAAGTCAACATTGAAAATCAAGTAAATTTCTCGGGTTATTCATCCAAAATACGGGAAATTTCAACATTCATCTTCAAGCGATTTGTGAAGCTAGGTCTAACGTGACTTTAGTTACAGATTGGCGTGAAATTGTGCTCTCACAACAACCACCAATCTTAAAAAGCCCAACGTCATGCTAAGGTTGCTTTCAAGTAAGCAAAACGATGCTTTGAAAACATCTGTTTCGCTAGAAGGGCAAGGAGTAGCAACAGGACAACAACACAGACCTGACAGGTCTGATGGATGGGCTTAACGAGTTATTTTACAGGAAAATACTAAAACGGGAAGACAGCGGGAAAACAGCTCAAATATGTGGGAACCCCGGAAAAAACGGGAGGGTGGACAGCTACTAACTATACTTTTGAAACAAATTGTTAAAAGTCCATGTGTGAATGGTTGTTAGCACTAACGGTTACTAAACTAGCAGCTAGGTAGAGCGTAGTTTACTGGATTACTGTTTGCCGCTGTTCCGATTCTATGATTTGCAGCTCCTGAACCTATCCATTTGTGAACTGTCATGAGACTTCAATGACTTGTAGCTTCTGAACTATTCTGAAGTGTAGGCGCTCATAGGCCTGGGACGGTATTGAATTTTTCTTATCGCGGTTGAAAAGCAATAAATTCCCGCGGTATTGCGGTAAAGCGCAACAAACCACCCCCCCCCCCCCCCACCCCACGCCACAGTGATCGATGGACTTTCACTTTCGCACACACACGGGAGGCAAACAAATATTATTTCACTTTTTTTTTTTAAATTTAGAACATGAACATTTAGAAAAGAAATGGAATGATGTCTGAAATAAAAATTCAGCAAAACGAAATAATAGGCGAGGTTACCCTAGCCTTCATATTTTTGGGGGGCGATATCAGATCTGATCGCAATTCATAACAGAGATCTGAAGATAGAGCATCATAAAGACAACCAAACACATTTTTATTTATCGTATTGATCAGTAATAGATATTAATTTGCATGTTTATTTTCCATATTTTTACCTTCAGATTAGGCTACAGTCGTCGTCATCAAACAATCACTTAAACTATAACGACTTTTGCGCACACAGAGGCTAAGGCAATTGAGCATAAGGAACACGTTTATTTAACATTTATTATTTCACATTTAGAATAAGAACATTTAGAACAGAAATTATGTCTGAAAAAAAGTGCTGGCAAAACGAAATGCGCTATGGTTTACATCGCAGTGTAATGATAAAAACTTCCTATTCATCTGGAAGAAGGAGGCGGGAACCGGCGGACAATCAAAACATTTTAATAATTCAAAAATAAACACAATATAGCGCACCAGCCCCTCACGGACGACTGGTGCACGCAAATAAAAGCCAAAACATAAAATATGGTCCAGGCCTGGTCCTCTCTCGTCCTTCACTATAGTCACTCAAGTTTTATATCCTTCCATCTCCTACATGGGACTCGATACCGGCGGTGGGTTGAGGGTGCACTGTATTTTTCCATCAAAACAGCAGACATTTTTTCTTTCTATTTTAATATTTATATAGATATTACGTGTGCGCTTTTTTGTCTCAGTGGTTGAAGGCTATAGGTTCTCTTATACTTTCTGCGTCCATGAGTCCGCTGTGGACCGCTAATTAGACATGATGTAAAAATCGCCATCGGAGAGTGTGTGCTGAAGCTCTGAGCTGATTGCTCATGGGTCAATGACGTGGCGTGTCAATTCTGGTGTCCAAAGTATATTCATTATATTAAAAATTTATAAATTTTTAAATGCATTTCATTAAATGACTTAACTTTCCCCTCTTTAATTACTCGTGTGAGAATTCATTATAAATAATTAATCTTTAAGGAACTATTGAGCTCAAAAGTTCCAAAATGTCATTTCGGGTAACTGTCCCGGCTTAAAATCTGAATACAAAAATACAATAAAAATGTAAAAAATAAAAATATTTAATATCTACTTGGGCATAATTGTATTGATGTTTTAAACGATACCTGCAAATACGGTTATAATACTAAGCTTAATTACATTTTAATGACAGAAAGACCTTTGTCCCCAAATTGTGATTTCTATAATGTCAATCCTGGATAACAGACACCAATGACCATTTTAGACCATAATGCATTGTGGTATGTCATGTGACATAATATTGTATCAAAAAGAAGACCCTGAAGGAGCACCAGAACATGTGCAAAGGTGAGTAAGCGTCTCTTAAAATGTTGATATTTTTGATGTGAACATGAACAACATCTCCAGAACTGCTCTGACAGTCACTTCATGAGCATTTGACCGTTTGACCATCTGAATATTAATTTATATAGTTTAAGTCAACATTGAAAATCAAGTAAATTTCTCGGGTTATTCATCCAAAATACGGGAAATTTCAACATTCATCTTCAAGCGATTTGTGAAGCTAGGTCTAACGTGACTTTAGTTACAGATTGGCGTGAAATTGTGCTCTCACAACAACCACCAATCTTAAAAAGCCCAACGTCATGCTAAGGTTGCTTTCAAGTAAGCAAAACGATGCTTTGAAAACATCTGTTTCGCTAGAAGGGCAAGGAGTAGCAACAGGACAACAACACAGACCTGACAGGTCTGATGGATGGGCTTAACGGGTTATTTTACAGGAAAATACTAAAACGGGAAGACAGCGGGAAAACAGCTCAAATATGTGGGAACCCCGGAAAAAACGGGAGGGTGGACAGCTACTAACTATACTTTTGAAACAAATTGTTAAAAGTCCATGTGTGAATGGTTGTTAGCACTAACGGTTACTAAACTAGCAGCTAGGTAGAGCGTAGTTTACTGGATTACTGTTTGCCGCTGTTCCGATTCTATGATTTGCAGCTCCTGAACCTATCCATTTGTGAACTGTCATGAGACTTCAATGACTTGTAGCTTCTGAACTATTCTGAAGTGTAGGCGCTCATAGGCCTGGGATGGTATTGAATTTTTCTTATCGCGGTTGAAAAGCAATAAATTCCCGCGGTATTGCGGTAAAGCGCAACAAACCCCCCCCCCCCACCCCACGCCACAGTGATCGATGGACTTTCACTTTCGCACACACACGGGAGGCAAACAAATATTATTTCACTTTTTTTTTTTTACATTTAGAACATGAACATTTAGAAAAGAAATGGAATGATGTCTGAAATAAAAATTCTGCAAAACGAAATAATAGGCGAGGTTACCCTAGCCTTCATATTTTTGGGGGGCGATATCAGATCTGATCGCAATTCATAACAGAGATCTGAAGATAGAGCATCATAAAGACAACCAAACACATTTTTATTTATCGTATTGATCAGTAATAGATATTAATTTGCATGTTTATTTTCCATATTTTTACCTTCAGATTAGGCTACAGTCGTCGTCATCAAACAATCACTTAAACTATAACGACTTTTGCGCACACAGAGGCTAAGGCAATTGAGCATAAGGAACACGTTTATTTAACATTTATTATTTCACATTTAGAATAAGAACATTTAGAACAGAAATTATGTCTGAAAAAAAGTGCTGGCAAAACGAAATGCGCTATGGTTTACATCGCAGTGTAATGATAAAAACTTCCTATTCATCTGGAAGAAGGAGGCGGGAACCGGCGGACAATCAAAACATTTTAATAATTCAAAAATAAACACAATATAGCGCACCAGCCCCTCACGGACGACTGGTGCACGCAAATAAAAGCCAAAACATAAAATATGGTCCAGGCCTGGTCCTCTCTCGTCCTTCACTATAGTCACTCAAGTTTTATATCCTTCCATCTCCTACATGGGACTCGATACCGGCGGTGGGGCGCAGGTGTAGCTCATCTCCAATCACTACACCTGGCCTCACTCCTCGTTCCCACGCCTCTCGGCCCCGCCCCACTTGCCACACCCAGCCTTCATATTTTTTGCTAGAAAAACCAGCATGTTCACTTTGTCAGGTTTAAGGGAGACCCTGAAAGACGTAACGACGTTACCTGCAGCACTGAACACACGTTCTGAGGGAATGCAGCGCAAATGAATATATTTTCAGGCGGGGACATTCATCATCTCCTCCATGAGCTCATCCTTCACCTCATCAGAAATGTCAATATCCTTACACCTAGGGTCAACAAACGCGGTCTTTGCCAATAGCTGTTGAGTTGAGGGTGCACTGTATTTTTCCATCAAAACAGCAGACATTTTTTCTTTCTATTTTAATATTTATATAGATATTACGTGTGCGCTTTTTTGTCTCAGTGGTTGAAGGCTATTTAACGAAGGCATATAGAGTAATATAAATATGTAGACATTTATAATATTATTTATATTATATATTTTTACATATTTATATTTATTTAGCCTATATCTCGTGTGCGCTTTGGTCTCAGTGTGGTTCAAGGTTATAATTTAACGAATGCTATTTAATTTAACAAAGTGTTGCTGCTCACAATATTGTTGTTGTTTTTTACTTACAAATAAGATAAATATAAATAATATTTATAAGTAAATAAAAATAATATTTATAAGTAAAAAAAAAAAAAAAGACTGTAAGATGCGTCTTCAGGTTGGACGTATTTGAACGTGATACTGGAATCTTTTTTAGCAAATTCTAGAAATGGGCTCATTAAAATTGCCCGGAAGTCCTTTTTCATTAGGTTCAACGCCAAAATGTGCCCATAATTGGCGACGTGACATTTGGATATTTTTTCTATGCAAGCAAAATATGAATATAGACTACTTAAAATTCAATTTAAATTTAAATTTGTTTTTATATTTTCAGACAAAGAAGGTCAGAAAATTAAAACGTCAAAACTCCAAATTATACAAAGAAATTGAAAAATTAAAGATTTTGCTGAAAAAGAAAACAACCTCTCTCCGAAAATACCAGAAACGCCTACAGAGACTGACACGTGTGTCTGAATCCCCTCGTTCAACGCGGAAGCAAATAGGAAAACATAAATTCTCTGCAGAGGTTAAAACAACTATCGTTTCATAATGCACACTGATAGATAATATCAGACAAAAGTACCAAGACACTAAAAAAGAAGGAGTGCTTCAGATTATATCACGAATTGTGTCAGGAAAGATTATAAAAAATTACAAACTACAGAAGACAACACAGAACTCACTTGGTTTTTCAAGAAAGCGTTTCAGGAACCAAAGTGAACCGATTTTTCAAAGAAGAAAGTATCGATCAACACAAAACAAGCTCCAAAAAGAAGGTACGGGAATTATTTTTGAGCGACGATGCCAGCCGCTTGACTGCAGGAAAAAAACAAACCATTACAAGAGGAAATGCAAAAATTCAGAAAAGGTTTCTAAATGATACCATACAAAATCTTCATCCCAAATTCCTTCTAGAGAATCTATCAAGTCTGCTGTCATATGCACTTTTCTATTGTATGCGTCCTTTCTGGGTTGTCCACCCATCCATATCTGACAGAGACACCTGTCTCTGTAAAGTTCATGAAAACTTATCCTTCCTAGCGCAGAAGCTTCATACACTAAAACTTCTTGGGACGACTAACTTGGAAATAATTGCAAACTCAATATGCTGTGATCCTGCAAGCAAAGAAAGCATGTATGGAGAATGTGCCAAATGCAGAAGCAATATCTATCAGCTCACCACTGAGAATGATGCTGAGGCTCCAGTGAGATTTTTTCAGTGGACAACTGAAATGGGAGAAAGGAGAAAGAAAAATAAAGAAAGTGAGAAAGAATCATAACCAGTCCGAATGACTGTGAAAAAGGAGATGGAGTGTTCACTAGGAGATATGACTGATAGATTTCAGAACCAGCTGAGAGTTTAAACAAGGCACCATTTCAACATTAAATCACAGTACAACCACTAACGGGAGCTCAAGAAAAACATGAAATCTGACGAGTGTTTGATTCACATTGATTTTTCTGAAAATGATGCATGCAAATTATCAGCAGAAATTCAGGCAGTTCATTTTGCATCCTCTCAGCAGCAGGCAACTCTGCATACAGGAATCATTCATGTGGGTGGAGTGGACAAACATTTGTGCTTTACTACCATCTCGACATCAAAAGAGAAAAGTCCACCCGCTAAAAGGGCACACTTGTCTCCTGTGCTTGATCATGTGAAAACCCATCATCCATCGGTAAGTTTAGTTAATTTTTTTAGTGATGGACCGTGCACCCAATACCGTCAGAAGGGCAACTTCTATATGTTTAGCACAGAATTGTTCAAGAAGGGCATCAAGAAAGGCACATGGAGCTTCTTTGAAGCAAGCCACAGAAAAGGTGATCCAGATTGAGTGGGTGGAGTTTTAAAAAGAACAGCGGACAGACTGGTCAGTGAAGGAAAAGACATTCAAAATGCCAAGACACTGTATGATTGTCTACTGAATGTCCAGACCTCTATACAGCTGTTCTACATTGATGAGGAAGCTGTGGGGAAAGCTGTACAGAAGATGCCAAAACGACTCCCGGTGGTTCCTTCAAAAATGAGCCTTCATCAGATGATCACTGTCACACCAGGAAAGATAATCTACAGAGATGTCAGCTATCTCTGCTCTACTAAGCAGATTATTGAGTGTATGTCACAACACACGAAGATTTGAATTTGATGTTCAGCCCATCCTTTATGCCACCACTGAATCTGAGGTTCAACCAACACTTTCTGACACCACCGAAGATCAGCAATCACAGAAAACACATGAAATCAACTGGGAAATCAAAAATTTCATTGAACAGTGGTGTGTCATCAAATATGATGATGAAATTTATCCTGGGACCATCGCTGAGGTCAATGAGACACATGCAAAAGTCAAATGCATGCACAAAGTTGGGAAAAATTCTTCTTCTGGGCAAACCGTGTGGATACTTTGTGGTATCTCTTTGATGATGTCCTAAGAATCATCCCAGAACCAATCGCGGTGACGGGACGCCATGTAGAAATAAACAAAGACATATGGGTAGAAATTGCCAATAACTAATTTGCATGCCCAGGGTGTGAGGGGACAGCTATGGCATTTTATTTTCTATATCAGTAATGCATGAGACACAGTTCATTTTGAAGTTCAATAAATATTTGTAAATCAGATGGATTAGATTGTTGTTTTTACATTTAGCATCATTTACGTTAAGATTTTACCATTTAAAATGGTTTCAAAAGTTTCAGAGTCTGGCTGTCACGTTTGGTATGGTTTCATTTCTTTTTGAAGTTTAGTCATGGTCATGGTTCCTGTTTGTCTTGTGATTCCCGTTATCCTGTCATGAGATCTTTTCATGTGCTTCCTTTTGGTTCATGTGTTATATTCTTATTGTTTTTTGTTTGTTCAGTGGTTTTGTTCACAGGTGTTTCTTGTTAGTCATTAGTCTTTAGGCTTGCTCGACTTGAACCGACGTTGCACAGACCAATCGATGAATGAATTCAAAGTACCGCAAGAGAGATTAGAAAGCAGACAGCTCTTATGCTTTTCAATCACTCTCTTGGTACTTTGATGTCATAAACCGATCGGTCTGTGCAGCGCCGGTTCAAGTCGAGCAAGCCTTTTGTGTATAAATAGCCTCCATGTCACCCATTATATTTTAGTCTAGCTTTTCTCCCTCAAACTGCTGTTTGGGAGTGTCAGCTTTGTTTATATTGTTTACATTTATTTGAATAAAGCTGCACTGTTTTCATCGCAACTCGACTCAGTGGATCTTATTACACTGGCAGAAAATGTTGTTGTTTTTTATATTTTAACTATGGGTGGTCAACTCTGTTTTTAATGTCAACTCTGTTATGATCAATGTCAACTCTGTTTGTTTAAGGTTTTACTTAAAAAAATATCATCATATGTGTTTTATTGTTAACAAATTGATCAGAATCTTATTAGCATAACTAGTATTCTTACTGCATGGAGTTTTAAAGGATTTCATTCATTTTTTAAAGCCATGCTTAGAGCAATGCAATCTACTTTTCAGTTAAATGTGTTGATATTTTTACTCCAAAACAAAAAGTCTCTATCTTATTATGCTTAAAGTTGCATTAATGGATGAAAAGACAAAAGTTATCTTAGGGATGAAAGGTTTTAAAATTGTGTTACATTTGTTAACTGTATATATTTGACCCAATTTGCCTATAACAGAGTTGACAGGTTTTTCTGTTAGTACATCGATGTTCAGTATTAATATTTTGAATCTTACAAGTTTAAGATCAGCAAATATTGAAAATCATGAATTTAAAGTTCATTCTATGAAAATAAAAAAGTTTAACAGAAAAAAATAAACCAAATTTTTTGTTTTCTTTCTCTACTTGAAATGTACCCGCAATTCTGTAATGACCTATATATTATATATATATATATATATATATATATATATATATATATATATATATATATATATATATACACACACACACGGCAGGGCCCCAAAAACACCAGGTAAGTAAAACTTTGTAAGCCTAATGTAACATTATCACAAACAGACATTAAAGATAAATGAAGAATAAACACCAACCTCTGTCTGGTTCCTCTTGTTTTATTCTCCAGGTTTCTGGTTCCTCTGGTTTTATTCTCACGGTTTCTGGTTCCTCTGGTTTTATTCTCACGGTTTCTGGTTCCTCTGGTTTTATTCTCACGGTTTCTGGTTCCTCTGGTTTTATTCTCCAGGTTTCTGGTTCCTCTGGTTTTATTCTCCAGGTTTCTGGTTCCTCTGGTTTTATTCTCCAGGTTTCTGGTTCCTCTGGTTTTATTCTCCAGGTTTCTGGTTCCTCTGGTTTTATTCTCACGGTTGCTGGTTCCTCTGGTTTTATTCTCACGGTTGCTGGTTCCTCGTGTTTTATTCTCCAGGTTTCTGGTTCCTCTGGTTTTATTCTCACGGTTTCTGGTTCCTCTTGTTTTATTCTCCAGGTTTTTGGTTCATCTGGTTTTATTCTCCAGGTTTCTGGTTCCTCTGGTTTTATTCTCCAGGTTTCTGGTTCCTCTTGTTTTATTCTCACGGTTTCTGGTTCATCTGGTTTTATTCTCACGGTTTCTGGTTCCTCTGGTTTTATTCCCCATGTTCCTGGTTCTTCTGGTTTTATTCTCCAGGTTTCTGGTTCACTCGTGTCCTCTTCTCTCTCCTCTTTAACAAACATCATTTTCACAGCAGCAGATCTCAGTTCAGCTGATACTCAAGATATTCCTGCTTGATTCAAAACTTAGACGACTGTGAAGATGAAAATATTACAGGTAGGCCTATATAGCCTACTGAACTGATTAAGACACTGTATTTTTCTCTTAAAAGAAACATTTCTAACTGTTTTTATTAAGGCAGCATGCCGACATAACAACAACAGAGAGCGCGGACAAACTAATCTTCTTCCTCTGAGGTTTACTGGTGTTTGTCAAACAAACGAATGTGTTTAGCGCCTCCCGCTGGACTGGAGAGTGCGAGACGCAGAACAAATAAACACAGTCACAACATTTAAAATCCCCCAGACAGCACACGTCGGCCTCATCACCTAAAACATCGGAAAGGCGGAGACCGATATAATTCGTTCAGTCTTATGTTTTTCCAGCTCATCATTCGTCGGCTCCGAGTCTGTTCACCACCGCCGGCCGATGGCCGATGCCGCGCTTATCTGCGTGTGCACAGTTTTCGTCTCTTAGCAACCCAGAGAGAGAGAGAAGGCACTCATCTTGGCGACATCTGTGGCTTTCAGGTACTTCACTTCAGCTAACTTAAATACTAAAAAAATACTTCTTTAATTCTGTGACAATGAAAAGGTTGTATTAAGACACTCTTTGTGATTTTAAACAGTCTATGGGCAGCTGAAGAGACTGAGTCTCATTTTCAAATAATGTTAACGTTTAGCCAACATAGCGATTTTTTTAAATTAATGTTAACGCCTCAATGCGTTTCCAGCTATTTCTCAGAGGGAAAATGTAAAAGCGGATTATTAAAGAATTTTCCACTCTTTTACAGGTTGCCAGATACATCTCTATGCTATTGTTGCTGTTGCTTTCTGAACTACAAAATGGTTTTTAAATTAATTATTGAGTGATTATTGAATGAAACTGTACATTATAAATGTAATGTTTTAGATGTTTGTGTAAATGGTGTGCCTTGAGTTCTGTGCGAGCGGGGAGAGGAGTTGCCATGGAAACGGGGCATCGACATCGACAAAGCGGCCTTTAGTCATTCATTTTCAATGTAAGCCGGCGTCGAGCAGCGGCGAGGATCGGCGCGGAGCGACTTGGTCGTTGAGAGCGCCGAGGAGAGTTAAAATCACTGATCTATATACAGGGGCGTCGCTAGGCCCTTTTTAGGGGGGCTTCAGCCCCCCTAAACTTATGCCCAGCCCCCCTAAAAATTATTTGATTAATTAATTAGTGATCGCTTCAGTCCCCTTTAAAAACTCATTTGAGACGGTGGCAAGCTGCATCAAGTTCCGGCTCCTCCCCTTATCTGAGTGTCTTGTGGATTCAGCGCGTTTTTCAATCCACAGGGGCGCCGAGCAGAGCGAACATCAGAGAGTACAAGGTGTGTGTGTGTGTGTGTGTGTGTGCGCGCGTGTGTGTGCGTGCGTGTGTGCGTGTGGTGTGTGTGTTCTCGCATCCAATACCAGTACGTCTTCGCTGCGTTCACTTTCAGCCTTTATCACAGTGTGACAGATGTTTTATTTTTCTTCTAACAAAAATGAAGCGATTAACACCCATGAAAACATACTTTAGAAAACGATCATGATTTATTTTAATTTACTTTTTGAAATTGAAAACATATTATTGTGTATTTCGGCATTACATTATGCAGCCATGCAAAATAAATTATTAACGACACACATCATTGTCTGAAAGTACTAAATGGCACAGAGAGAGAAACATCATGTGGAGTTATTTTGTTTTCTATTATTAAACATAATTTTGTATTAAGTAATAATTAATCATTCGTGTATCATGATACATATATTAGAGTAAGAGTAAAGGGATCTGTGATTTTTTTTTTTTTTAAGTAATTGATAATGATGTTATTTTTAATAAATATAAATAAATATAGAACAGATTAAACATATTGCCAATAGACAATTACATTAATACATGTTTTGTCTATATTCTTAATGAATATTAGCTGGTTAGTTAAATGATTTGAAATGAAATAAATGTTCAGGGGCTGACTTGATGTATAACCAACCGTATTGTTGATTATAAAGGCTAAAAAGCTAAAAATTAATAATAATAATAATAATAATAATAATAAAATATAATAATTTATATTTCATTGTAGATGGATATACAACATTTTTTTTGTTGTGCGGGAGTAGGTCTGCAAATGAGCAACAGTCAGGTGAGAATAGAACAGACAGCCTCACACACACACACACACACACACAATACCACTGTGTTCCCAAGATTCATTGCAGTCATTGAACCCTTATGTTGTTTTAATTTTTGGCCAATTTCCACGTACATTTCATAAGAAAAAGCAGTGGTATCATCAAAGGATAAACATGAATGTCCTAATACTGAATCAGGAAGTCTTTATTGTAAAAAAAATAAAATAAAAAAATCTACATTCCCAATTCAAAATTTTCCAGTGACTGGTCACATGTAAAAAACTGTATTAGTTTTTTTTTTACAGTGTTATATATGGCTCAGTCAGTACTCCTACTCCCATATATGAAATACAGGGAATACAATGGAATAGTGGATTGCAATAAGGTTAGTAGTATACAACCCTACCCTAATAGTAAAATAATATTTTTTAATCATACCCTTATTGGGGGCTGAGCCCCCCTAAAATCAAAATCTTAGAATCGCCCCTGTCTATATATATAACTGGATCGCTCATCGCATTCTAAACTGCCAACAGGCAGTGAAGCCACCGGAAGTGTTCGATCTGCCATTTTACTAATCCCTACCAGCAGATCACCATTGAGTTACATTCAAGGGTGGTTCTTCAACTACAGGCACTTTTGGCCTTGTGAACCTGAGGGGAAAAAAAGTGTTCAAATCAAAATTGTCACAATCTAACAGTTAAATACAACTAGTCTAGTTTAATAATCCATAAGAGAACACACTAACATTATAAGACAAATTGGTGTTTTTTGACAGATTTTCCTATCCGCACTAAATAAATGTCATTTCCATCACATGTAAATATTTGATTATTATTTAAAATTAATATGATATACATAATTTCTTAACAGTGTAAGACCACTGTTACACATAGTTTTACCAATTTATACCTATATTACAATTACCATCCCTTATGAAAATTAACCATGGTTTTACTACAAATAAAACCAAAAAACCATGGTTACTATAGTTAAACCATGGTAATCACAAATTAACCATGGTTTTGCTAAATTAACCATAGTTTAACCATGGTATTTGTAGTAAATCTGTGGTTATACAAATGGTAGTCAACACGCCAAAAAACCATGGGTTACTACAGTTTTACCATAATAAAACCATGGTTATTTTTCGTAAGGGATAGATTTGTGCATTAAGTAAATTAATTGTCATGAGGCCCAAACGCAAAGCTTACATCCACCACAACCTGAAATATAATATTGCATTGGTTAGATACATTTCTGAAAATTACTACTTGCGTTATTACATTAAGTGGAACATTATCCCATAAACTATGCAGAAATTTTTAATGAGTGGTTAGAATTTTGCACATATTTTTTAAAAGAGTTATGAGGTGGTGGAAATGACTGGATGTTGTGGAAATGACAATTAATTGTAAGCATTAATTGTAATTGTAAAATTATAACATTATAATTGGTTAGATGAACACTGTTTTGAATTTTGGAATACTTAAAAAACACCTAAAAAGTTATAGACGGTGGGCCGAGGGTCCGTATCTGCTTTACTTTTCGAAATGAATGATCCCCATGGAGGGAGAACCTGGATTTGTAAAGTTGGGACGGTTGTTTTATTTTCAACGATATGAAAAGTGTTGCCACTCCAATTTATTGCACATTTTCCCCGAAATCATAATGCACGATCCGTAAATATGCAGGCAAACGTGGTTGCCTACTATATTAGTTGAGCCAATAGCGCGGCAAGATACTGACATGGGAATATTACTATCCAATCAGATGTAGTTTATTTAGAACAGCTGTTACACGAATGATTCCGCTATCAGACACGAGCACCAGCGGTGACTGACCGTCAAGGAGATTCTTTGTGTGATTGTAAGTATTAATTTAATTAGAATATATTTATATAAAATGTTTGTTTTGTACACTGTGTTGTTCAAACGTGTGTAAGCGTCTCGTTAGTGTCGTTTTAAGTAGGGTAACGTTTCAGCTGGCGAACTAGCAGTAGCCAGAGCCGTTGAGATTATCATATTTAACTTAACGGTTCTGGCAGTAACTAGCATCATGCGATTACATATTTGATTTGGTGTAAACATTACATTCTAACGGTGACACTTCGTCCAACTCGCATAGACTACAGCTCCACTGTATGTTTGTGGATAATTATCTCAGATCGTTTTGCAAACGTTCTCCAAAAACTCAAGGCGAACATGAACCTGTTGATGTTTAAGACATTTAATTACCAGTTACATCTGACATAAGGTTATAGAGTCAGTATCATAATATTCGAATCAATATTCAAACCGGAGAGCTAAGAACTCTAACGTTAGTTAGAACTGTATGTATTAGAAATAAGATTATCACTATCAAAGAACATAAACTGCATTTATTTTTAATTTTAAAACAAACAAGATAAGTATAACTATCAAAAAACATAAGACTATCAAACAAAGCAGAGTTATAATGTACATAAACCTGTCATACAGATTTACTTCTGCAAGAGTAGCAAACACACATCTCCCCACATGTGTACATGCATACACACATGTGCCCAAGTCATCTTCAAGTGACTTATTGTCACAGTTTAAACACTGACAGAGGTTTGTACATGGCAGCTCATGCAGTTTACATGTGCATCTACCTTTAACACAATTAGTTTTTTTACATGAGCAGTGCACAAGTTCCAGTATGGCCTCTGGAGCTGGCGGAAGAGTCATCCAGTCTACTCCGTAGAAATCTCCTACCATCTTCCAGCCATGATTTACAGGAGGAGGAATGTCTGGCATGCACTCAAGACACCTCCTGTGTACTGCAGCCTGATAGCTTGCCCGCTGGATGTGTTTATGCAAGGAGTCTTTGTTTGGAGGCAAGTCTCTCTCAGAACATTTACCTGATTTGAACAGGTTGGCCCTTGCAATATTGACATCTTGGCAGTCCTTCTGATCATATAGATCACACGTGTAAGCTTCCAGAGCCTCAAATAGTTCTGGTGATGGGGTGAAACTTGTTCCTAGTTCTCTAAACATGGTGATGTATTCTGTTTTTGAACTTAGTTTTTTGTATGCTTTTTCTTTTCCAACCTTATGCAGAGCGCTCACTGTGTCACATCCAGAAAAGGCATGCAGACCTACAAGGGCATCACATTTGTCTTCGCCAAGATGGGCATGTAGCTTGGTAATATCAGTAATGTGTGTGTCTCTCCCCTTGGCTGTATGGAAATGGAGGTGGCCATCAATGTGGCTGCAGAAAGCTAGAGCCAGCACAAATACAGTCTTGTTCAAAATAATAGCAGTACAATGTGACTAACCAGAATAATCAAGGTTTTTCGTATATTTTTTTATTGCTACGTGGCAAACAAGTTACCAGTAGGTTCAGTAGATTCTCAGAAAACAAATGAGACCCAGCATTCATGATATGCACGCTCTTAAGGCTGTGCAATTGGGCAATTAGTTGAATTAGTTGAAAGGGGTGTGTTCAAAAAAATAGCAGTGTGGCATTCAATCACTGAGGTCATCAATTTTGTGAAGAAACAGGTGTGAATCAGGTGGCCCCTATTTAAGGGTGAAGCCAACACTTGTTGAACATGCATTTGAAAGCTGAGGAAAATGGGTCGTTCAAGACATTGTTCAGAAGAACAGCGTACTTTGATTAAAAAGTTGATTAGAGAGGGGAAAACCTATAAAGAGGTGCAAAAAATGATAGGCTGTTCAGCTAAAATGATCTCCAATGCCTTAAAATGGAGAGCAAAACCAGAGAGACGTGGAAGAAAACTGAAGACAACCATCAAAATGGATAGAAGAATAACCAGAATGGCAAAGGCTCAGCCAATGATCACCTCCAGGATGATCAAAGACAGTCTGGAGTTACCTGTAAGTACTGTGACAGTTAGAAGACGTCTGTGTGAAGCTAATCTATTTTCAAGAATCCCCCGCAAAGTCCCTCTGTTAAAAAAAAGGCATGTGCAGAAGAGGTTACAATTTGCCAAAGAACACATCAACTGGCCTAAAGAGAAATGGAGGAACATTTTGTGGACTGATGAGAGTAAAATTGTTCTTTTTGGGTCCAAGGGCCACAGGCAGTTTGTGAGACGACCCCCAAACTCTGAATTCAAGCCACAGTACACAGTGAAGACAGTGAAGCATGGAGGTGCAAGCATCATGATATGGGCATGTTTCTCCTACTATGGTGTTGGGCCTATTTATCGCATACCAGGGATCATGGATCAGTTTGCATATGTTAAAATACTTGAAGAGGTCATGTTGCCCTATGCTGAAGAGGACATGCCCTTGAAATGGTTGTTTCAACAAGACAATGACCCAAAACACACTAGTAAACGGGCAAAGTCTTGGTTCCAAACCAACAAAATTAATGTTATGGAGTGGCCAGCCCAATCTCCAGACCTTAATCCAATTGAGAACTTGTGGGGTAATATCAAAAATGCTGTTTCTGAAGCAAAACCAAGAAATGTGAATGAATTGTGGAATGTTGTTAAAGAATCATGGAGTGGAATAACAGCTGAGAGGTGCCACAAGTTGGTTGACTCCATGCCACACAGATGTCAAGCAGTTTTAAAAAACTGTGGTCATACAACTAAATATTAGTTTAGTGATTCACAGGATTGCTAAATCCCAGAAAAAAAAATGTTTGTACAAAATAGTTTTGAGTTTGTACAGTCAAAGGTAGACACTGCTATTTTTTTGAACACACCCCTTTCAACGAATTGCCCAATTGCACAGCCTTAAGAGCGTGCATATCATGAATGCTGGGTCTTGTTTGTTTTCTGACAATCTACTGGACCTACTGGTAACTTGTTTGCCACGTAGCAATAAAAAATATACTAAAAACCTTGATTATTCTGGTTAGTCACATTGTACTGCTATTATTTTGAACAAGACTGTACATCGGTGTCTGGGCTCTTGATTACCAGGTCATGGCTGTGTTTGGCTGCATGGGCTGCATGCAGAATCATTCTGGTGTCTGCCTCCTCTTGACTTGTCTCTAGGTCTTTGAGTTCCAGTATCTCAAGGTCAGTATTGCTCACATTCATCTTAATGGCGTCACACTTGCTTCCATGTGCAACAATGATGGTTATATTGCCAATTATATTCTTTGCAGTTAAGCTCCAATGTTGGAAGAAATACTCCAGTAAGTTTTCTTTATTTTGGCCACATGCCAGAAATTTTTTCCACTGCTTTGGGGTTTTTTGGTCATCTCCATAGATTTTGATTTTTTGGTAGCCCTGTTCTGCGCGCCGACTACGCTCAGCATTTTTGATGCTCAGGTCGCTGTATGTGTCACATACAAAATGAAGCTCTGTTGACCTTGTTGCCTTAGCTGAGTGAACTAATGTGTTCAGTACATGATCAGCATACAACCCAAATGTTGGCTGTGGCTTTAGTTGTTGCACCAGAGCCATAGCATCCCAAATCCAAACTGAGCCATCAGGAATGTCACTCACTGTTGCAGGCGGGTTGATCTGATCTAGCAAGATGTGCATCAGCTTAGCTTTGTTGGTTTTGACCAGAGAGCCATCAAAGTTGGAAATTGACTGTGGAAAAGGACCCAAACTGTAAGTGAGCATTTCATTGATGTTAATTTGCCTAACCCCGCCCACAACAATTAGCCTTGCAAACAAGTTGCGATGTGATGTCAGGGTAATTTCTTTTCCTCTAATTTTTGTGACTGTGCTTTGTCCATTGTCTTTAAATGTTTTTATTTTCATTTTCTTTATAGGGTCATGAAATGATGCTTGGCCATGGACTATCCTTTTTTCACAGAATTCAGTGAGTGCCTTAACACCTCTTTGTTTAGCCCCTAGTAAGTCTGTGGCAACATTTTCTGATGCCTGTTGGCCAGAAGAGATGTGACAAAGAGAATCTCCATCCAGCAATGGGTCAAAAGGGTTAACCATATTTTGGATAGTGGCCACAATGTTCATCACATCAGCCTGATCTCTCTGCATTCTGGTGTTGTCTAGCTCACAATTAAGATGTCCTACCGGGCACTTTCATGCCATTGTTTTGCATTCAAAAGTGATTGCTGCCCGCTCATGTTGTGTTAGGGTCCAGCGGTGAACTGCACCCTTGTTCAGAGAGAACCCACTGATGCCTCCCTTTGTCTTGGAGTCACGATTGGCTGTTTGCTCAATGACTTGATCACATGCTGTGCCGGCAAAACCATGACTTTGATGTCTTTGTGCCACAAAGTCACCTGAAAGAAGCTGCTGGTGTGCTGAAGGGTGTGTGTCTTCCAGGTTGGTCATTTCAGCCCAATATGCCGTCAAATACCTTGCATAATTTACTTTGTCACAGGCAAAAAACCAGGGCAGCATACTTTGCACAGTGGACAAATGGAGAGCCCAGTTCCCCTCTCTTGTTGCCCTGATGAAAAGAAGCAAATCTTCCATCATGTCAAGGTATGTGCTCCAAAATGCAAATGTGGTTACAGTTGTTTTTCACCACAAATTCTTCATAACCTTGCAGTAACTGCTGAAATGTGTCTGATGTTAGCATGCCCTTGAACTCTTCAGAGGGAAAACACTCCTGCAGATCTGTTGCCACTTTTAAAGCAACTGCATTTTGTTCTTGTGTGAGTGTGTCCAAGTATGCCCACCATCGCAGTTTCTGGAGTGCTTCCATCAGGAGTTTGTGAGCCCGTATGCTCCTGTTGTAGTGATGGCCGGAGATCACTCCATTGATTAAGCCTGTGGCCACCAGGTCAGACTCAATCAAGATGTCCTGAAAGCCTGCATCACCATACAACTTTCCTATGCATGACAGATACGCCATTGCTGTGTGGAATTCTCCCATCCTCACTACGATTCTCTCAGAGTAAGAATCTGTTTGCCAACGGATCTCTTGGGCCTTGTCGTATATGGCTTGATCCATAACTAAAACAACTTCTTTTTGTTTCAAGCTGTCAGCAATGGCAATGGAGCGGCTCAGGATGGTGTGGACAGTGTTGAGATCAGTCGGACTGGCGTCAATCACTGGGAGGTAGCCAATATGTGTAGATGGTGGTAGTACTGTGTCTTCCTTCAACATTATATTATACCCTGTCCATCCAGGAAGGATTTTGTGCTGGGCCTCAGGTACTTTCAGTAAAAAGAATGCAGCATCAATTCTTCTACCGGTAGTTTGGGCATATCTGTATTGGTCCTGATGGAGATCAATCTTCAATGCAAAGTTCTGTGGACCAGACCGCTTTCCTCTTGTGTATGTTGAAAGATTCAGTGGAGGAGGATGAACCGACCGCTCTCGTGTTCTCTGTCTGGGTAATGTGTCTGGTAAGGATGCTGTATAACTATTTATGGCCCTCTGAATTATTATACCATTGGTGTTATGTGTTGTCCCTTTACCTGAAAGAGTCTCCTCTCCAAAGTCATTATTGTCCCAGACAAGAGTCACAGGCACTTCATCACTGATTTTTTCAGGGATGAATATTTCTCCCCTCTCCATTTGTAGATGAGCAAGGGCAGTATCATGCTCAAGGACCTGGGAATTAGATGAGCAGTGACCCAGACCATTTAACAGCCCTATAAGCTGTGCAGAGCCAGTCATATGCCGAACTGCCATTGCAAGTGAGCACTGTTTAGGCATGAGCCACCTTCCTCTGGTTGCCAGGGTAATAATGTCCTGACAAGTGGACACTATCTTTCTGTTGTCCCCTGAAGTGACATCAACACGTTCATCTGACGGTTGTGATGACATTCCTGATATCCATGCAATGAAGTTAAAAAGTTGGTGAGGCACTACACTCATGCCATTTTCCAGTGTGAGATCACTTGCTGTTGGAGGGCATGGTAGCTTTGGGTATATTTTTGATGTATTTTGAATTATTTCTTTAAGTCTCATTGCTGCGTGATATAACTCCCGAGAATCATCCGTGGTGTTGGTGGCGTTTTCTATATTTCCTTGACTTGTCATTTCTCCTTCACTTTCTTCAGATGAGGAGGAAGCAGAGGAGAAGGCAACTTCATGCACAATCTCGTCAGCTGACAGATTGTCCACATATACAAGGTAGGTTGTGGATGCCTTCAGGAACTTCAAGAAGGGATAAGACTTGTGAAGTCTTGACTTTAGTGAGTGAGACTTATAAGCTGCAATGTTCACTCCCTCTGTTTCTTCCACAGATTTTTTGAAAAGCAAATTCAGCTTTGACAGTCGAAGTACTTCGCGTTGTTTTAACAGCCTCTCCTCAATGACCGTATTGCAGAAGTGCTTGTATCCATTTTCATATATGTTTGTTTCTGTTCTCTCAATTTTGTGTGTGGTCAGATACCGGGTATAATCTCGATAGCAAGTGAAGTGATACCGTGCTTCACTAGCCACCAAGTCCCTGTCTTGGATCTGGAGAAGGAGAGACTCGTCCCTTTTCTCTTCAGCGGCGAGTAGCAATTTCCCGGCATGGAGTGTTTCACACTGTTAGCTTTTCTTTTACCCTTTTCCTGCTGTGTGACTGAACCTTGTACTTCTCATGTTTGCATATAATGCATTGTACTGGAAGCAGGTGTGGGGCCCGCTTGGACGTGCAGGAATCACAGGCGTAAGATCTCAGAGCCCGTGTTTTAACTGGAGTTGCCTCCCCATCCTCTGCCTCTACCACTAAAAGTGCAAAACAATTGATTTAGGTTCTGCACCCTTCCCCACATCACCTATTAAAGAAAAATGGTTTGTAACTTTCAGCAGGGTATATTGGTTCCACCTGTTCCCTTAACACGGGTAATAAACCTGTTTCACAGCTTTCAGGTGTCCGTCCTTGATGTTAATGAGGCCATAATAGGAAGGGTTAATTTTTGCAGGGTGTTTTTTATTTATTTTTATTATATTAGTGATTAAATAAAGATAAAAATGGCATCATTACTCCATTCTTCAGTGTCACATGTGACATCCAGTCTATCACATGATCATTTAGAAATGATTCTAATATTCTGATTTTTTTTTAGTGTTGCAAACAGTTCTGCTGTCTAATATATTTGATGAATAAAAGATTAAAAAGAAAAAAAATCTAATAATATAAATCTTATTTACTATCACTTTTTATCAATTTAACATATCCTTGCTGAATAAAAGTATTGATTTTATTTAAAAAAGAAAAAAAATTACTGTCCAGTAGTGTATATTGTTGTTACAAAATATTTTTATTTAAAAAAAAAAGCAGTAGCAATTATGTTTTTTTGTTTTGTTTTACTTTTTATTCCTCAAAGTATCCTAAAAAAGTATCACATTTTCTGAAAAAATATTAAGCAGAACTGTTTCCAACTTTGATAATGAAACATCATTAGAATGATTTCTAAACGATTGTGTGATAATTATCCTAAAAATTCAGCTTTGCATCACAAAAATAAATGATAATTTAAAGTATAATAAATTGAAAATCAATTATTTTAATTGTAATAATATAATCACAATCTTACATTTTTTTTTCTCTGTATTTTAGATAAAGTAAATGCAGGCTTGATGAGCGGAAGAAACTCATTAAAAAAAAAAAAAACCATGAAAAATAGTACTGTTTCCAAACTTTTGACCTGTACTGTATGTCCAATACTGCACTGCCCGTCTATACAATATAATACCAACCTTCCTTTGCAGTTTCTTCAACTGATACTGCCTTCTCTCTTCTCCTTTGTGCTCGTTTTATCTTTGTTATATTTGTGAAATGACTGTAGCACTCCCTGTGGTAGCCAGTGTTAGCTGGTTTGACTAACTGGTTTGTAGGTTCCTGGCTTTGCAACTTGTATGCCTGTACTGCCTCTTCTGCAATGATACTTTCTATGCCCTCAAGGTCTTTCCACAGAAACACTGATTTAATAAATTTCTCCCAACTTGGTGGGTCCACCACTTCCCTCAAATATATGCATACAGCACTTCATGTTTTTTTTTTTAAAGTAAGTAAACATGGGCGGGAAAAAAAGTATTGTCTGTCTAATTTTTTTCATGACGCTGTTTCCAAGCAATACCATTATGTCAAATGTGTTAAATCAGAAGGGTGTATTTATTAAAGATTACAAAGAAATGACAGGATATCGTATGACAAAAGGTGTTTACATAAAATAAAAACAAATATAAATGTATAACGTAACCTCTACATTATTATTTTGTGTCAAACTGAATATGTAACAAAATTAGGTAAAATAGTTCTTATCTTAAATAGTACAATCTTAAATCCTGGGCGCGAAGCGCGCCAGTGCGTTCACAAACACATCACCGACACTTTCCACGCACGCTATTGGCTGAAGGCAACAAATACGTCATGCAGGTCGGACCCCGCGCGTAGCTGCTTGCTCTATTCGCCGGGAAAATAACCTGGAGAAAATTACCGATATTATAGTAATGTGCAAAGTGTTTGAGTGGCAACAATTTTTATTTGCTTTGTTGAAAAGCGTATCGGTTATATCTAAAAAACCGGGTTATCCCTCGCCACAGATCATTTGAAAACACGAAATCTCCCCTCGGCCCACCGTCTATTAGTCATGTCAATGCATTGTAAAATGAACTAATAAGCATCTTGAGCATGCACACGTTGTATGTGAGTTAGTTTGGTATTGTACAATTCTAATCGGTCTCTTAGATGAACACTGTTCTGAAGAGAACATTTAAAAGATACCTTAAACTATAACATATAAATTATCATATAACATGAACTGTAAAGCACCTAGTTCACGAGGGCTGTGCGTGTATGAGAGAGAGAGAGAGAGAGTAACATGGAGGCTTTATTATGGCAATTATGGTGACCAGACTGTATGTGTGAGAGAGATAATGTGCATGAAAGTGAGGTAGTATGTGTTAAAGAGTTTATGAGAGAGGGAGTGTGTGTGTGTGTGTGTGTGTGTGTGAGAGAGAGAGAGAGAGAGAGAGATGTGATCCAAATCTTGCATATTTCTTTCCAAACTTCCATCTTAGGCCCAATCCAAATTCTAACCCTTAGCCAGGGATAGGGAACTCCGGTCCTGGAGGGCCAATGTCCTGCAGAGTTTAGCTCCAACCCTAATTAAACACACCTGAACAAGGCAATTAGTGTTTTCTGGATTACTAGATAGATACAGTCAAGGTGAGTTTTTATGAGGGCTGAAGCTAGCACTATCTGCAGTGGCCCTCCAGGACCAGAGTTGCCTATACCTGCCCTTAGCCCTTCCCCTTTCTCCTACCCCAGCTAACGCACGTTCACGTGAAGGGGTAGGGGTGTCTTGATTCTCTTTTGGTTGGAGGGGTAGGGGTAGGGGTAAGGGGAAGGGCCAGATAGCCCTTCAAACGAAGATTTTTCGGGACCACACTTCAAACGAAGGGGTATGAATTATCTCATCAACATGGCTGCTACAGCGAACAAAAGACACATAAATGTAAGCTTTTTTGGCATAAATAAAGATTATAATGAAGAATAATCATTTTATTTATGCTACATTCAATTGTGAGTTCATATTAACAATCATGTTACTCAAAGAAATGTTTGCAAAAAAATTGCTAATATTTGCTAAGGTCATATCATTACAGACTGCATGATAGTGGCACAGCATATGTCTGATCAGGGGCAATAACTGCCGTAGACATTGATGGGGACTAATCCCCCCAATAATTAGAAATCACTAAACCATAAGGGAAGGGGTATAAAATAGAATTGGGATTGGGCCATAATCTCCTTGTGCCGTTTTATCACTTGTACGGGCTCAGGGATGAGGCCTATTATATCCATGGGTTGGTACCAGATGACATCATCTCTCAGTGGCTAATAAAACTATTGATCCCAGCACCACTGAGACCTTTCTCCAGTTGACTTCTGCGGCATCTTAAAAATAGATAAAATGAAATTTCAACAAATATATATTTGAATAAAAACGTAAGCGTTGTACATTTCAATAAAAAAATATTCATATGTAGCCACTCATTCTATGAATTACACCTTGTAAGCATTAATGTCATTTCCACCCAAGATGGTAATGTGGTGGAAATGACGGTGGTGGAAATGACAATTCTACAGTATTTTGTAAAAAAATCCAAGCTAGTATTACAGATTAGCTATGAATTGGTAGCAAGCATTCCATGCATGCAAAATAAATATATTTGTGTTAAAAAAATCAATTTATTGACAGACTCATTTGATGTTCCGCCATGTTTGGAAATTACATACAATAAAAATATTTTCATTTCAAGCAATATTTACCTTGAATTTTCTTCTCCAAGTTGCTAAAGAAATTTAAAATCTCCTCCATGTCAGACATGTGCTGTGATGTCATTGTCAATATCCATAGAAACTACCCAAACAATCTTTCAAAAAAACTTTTTAAAAGGACATTACAGCATTGTGGTGGAAATGACGGCAATACTGTGGGACAACTACATTTTGTATATAAAATCACATTAATAGTTGGCTGAATATGGGTAGCATTATTCAATTTGGAATGTAATATGCAAAATGACAATGCAATATGTAAAATGGCAATGCATTTCTGTATTTACATTTACATTTTCCAATACATTTGTGCAACGTTTGGTGCAAAATGAAAATTAAATTACATAAGTTTAATTTGCCATTTCATACACCAGTTTTAATATGTAAAATAAATACAAATTTTAACGCTTTATAAGTTGCAAAATTAAAATTAAAATGTATTACAGATATGATTAGATATGTCTAACACGTTCAAGCAAAAACTGTGGCAAAATGATAATTTAAATGCTATTTTTCTTAAATGCATTAACACTCACAGTCAAGACACTTACGATTGCATTTTCATTCAATGTCCCGCAATGAATGTAGCAAAATTCAATGTGCACATTGAAAATGCATTCCGAACCAATCACGTCTCCGCCCCCTTGCGCCATGTCAATCACTGCGTGAACAAGGCGGGGCTTACAGAAGGTCAAGAGACTCAAGTGAGAGAACACGGACAAGACAGTGGCCTGTGTACGTTTTGATCATTTCGGTTTATGGCTTCAATATGTCATTCGCACTTGTGGGCGGAGCTGAAACGCTGCTTTCATCTGATTGGTCGAATCGCTCCGCTTTCAGCTAGGTCTTTTTATTCTTTAAGGCAGAATAAGAGTCAGTGCGAGTGAAGAACTGTAATGTCTGAAACCACCGCTCACTGTTAATTAGCATACTATTTGAATCAGATATAGTAGCTGGGCACATAATTTGTGCTGCTGAGACCTGCAAGAGAACCCGCTAAATTACTGTGTGAATATTGTCCCACTGATAAATACAGTGCAAATAGTTCTGTCTCCTTGGATAACAGTGAAGTGGAAATAAATATAGTTAAATTTATGAAATAAAATGAAATAGGATTTTTTGGGAAGGTAAGTCTGGCCAGTTATACAAGCAACACGAGTCGGACGAGTCTGAAGATCTGAGCTGAATTGGGTGAAACATTTAAGTTCTAGTCTGTGTCATTTAGCCTACTCTCATAATAAATAATAATAATAATGTTAACTAGTTGCATCAGTCCAAAAATACGTCATGACGAGGAAAAAAACATATATAAGTCACACTGGACTATAAGTCGCATTTATTCAGGACCAAGAGAAAACATTACCGACTACAGCCGCGAGAGGGCGCTCTGAGGTAGGCTACAGGAGCACTGAGCAGCATAGAGCTAATTTTACTATTTTTATTTAGAAATTTAACTATATTAATTTTTACAATTATTTATTAATGTCACACACACACATAGTGCCTTATGACTTAAAACATGGAACTGTTCAGTCTATTATTGATTTTTATTTCCACTTCACTTTTATCCAAAGAGACAGAACTATTTGCACTGTATTTATCAGTGGGACAATATTCATACAATACTACAACCTAGAAATAATTTGCAGGTCTCAGCAGCACGAATTATGTGCCCAGCTATATCTGATTCAAATATTATGCTAATTAACAGTGAGCGGTGGTTTCAGACATTACAGTGCTTCACTCACACTGACTCTTATTTTGCCTGAAAGAATAAAAAGACCGAGCTGAAAGCAGAGCGAATCGACCAATAGGATGAAAGCAGCGTTTCAGCTCCGCCCACAAGTGCGAATGAAATATTGAAGCCATAAACCGAAATGATCAAAACGTACAAGGACCATTGTCTTGTCCATGTTCTCTCACTTGAATCATCTTCTTGAGATGTGAGTCTCTGACCTTCTGTAAGCCCCGCCTTGTTCACGCAGTGATTGACATGGCTGGAGGGGGCGGAGACGTGATCGGCTCGGAATGCATTTTCAATGTGCACATTGAATTTTGCTACATTCATTGAATGAAAATGCAATCGCAAGTGTCTTGACTGTGAGTGTTAATGCATTTAAGAAAAATAGCATTTAAATGATCATTTTGCCACAGTTTTTGCTTGAACATGTTAGACATATCTAATCATTTCTGTAATACATTTTCATTTTAATTTTACAACTTATAAAGCGTTAAAATTAATATTCATTTTACATATTAAAACTGGTGTAGGAAATGGCAAACGAAAATTCTGTAATGTAATTTAATTTTCATTTTCATTTTGCACCAAACGTTGCACAAATGTATTGGAAAATGTAAATGTAAATACAGAAATGCATTGCCATTTTACATATTGCATTTTCATTTTGCATATTACACCCCAAATTGAATAATGCTACCCATATGCTTCCATAGTCTGACCTTAAAATCCTCAATTATGTTTTGATTATTTTACTAATACTTTATTCAATCATATAAAAAAAAAAATGGATGAATCATTTTTTTACACTTCTTTTTCATTATTGAAGATCAGAAGTCTGGATGTGGGACAAGCACAAAACAGCAATATTTGCATGTATAATGATGTTTAAAAAGGTGAAAAAATAATTACAGACTACTGGTAAAAAGTTCCTAAAGTACTTTCATTGTAAATTTAACTAGGCAAGTGTGAATTTTTCAAAATTAAATGTTTTTTATAAAATATGATCAAAGGACATGAAAGTGCCCATAGTCTAAGAATTGCCCTCAAACCGCTGTCCTAAAATAACTCGATTAGAAGCTGATC
>NC_068419.1:24676125-24694029 GCF_023724105.1 Carassius gibelio
CACTGGGTCTATGATGGTTAAGTTTAGGGTGTGTTTTAGTTCAGCCTTAAATTTAGCTGTGTTAGAATTAAACCGGCTAGGTTTTTAAACCGCTGGGTCTGTGACGGTTAAGTTTAGGGTGTGGTTTGGTTCAGCCTTAAATGAAGCGGTACTCACCAGACCACAGCTCGAAATTCAGAGTCCGACGATCCGGACCCCGCATCGCTTTCCGCCATGAAGTCCTGTTTCAGCCAGACTGCCATGTCCCAAAGACGGTAAGTGTCATCGTTAGACTATAATCACTGGGTCTATGATGGTTAAGTTTAGGGTGTGTTTTAGTTCAGCCTTAAATTTAGCTGTATTAGAATTAAACCGGCTAGGTTTTTAAACCGCTGGGTCTGTGACTGTTAAGTTTAGGGTGTGCTTTAGTTCAGCCTTAAATTTAGCTGTGTTAGAATTAAACCGGCTAGGTTTTTAAACCGCTGGGTCTGTGACGGTTAAGTTTAGGGTGTGATTTGGTTCAGCCTTAAATTTAGCAGTACTCACCAGACCACAGCTCAAAATTCAGAGTCCGACGATCCCGACCCAGCATCGCGTTCCGCCATGAAGTCCTGTTTCAGCCAGACTGCCTTGTCCCAAAGACGGTAAGTGTCATCGTTAGACTGCAATCACTGGGTCTGTGATGGTTAAGTTTAAGGTGTGTTATAATTCAGCCTTAAAATTAGCAGTACTTGAGTTGAGCCAGCAAGTTTTCCGATAGCTGCATCTGTGATGGCTAAGGTTAGGGTGTGGGTTAATTCAGCCTTAAATTTAACAGTGCTCGAGTTGAGCCAGCAAGTTTTCCGATGGTTGCGTCTGTGATGGTTAAGGTTTAGCTCGGCCTTAAATTTCACAGTACTCGAGTCGAATCGGCAAGGTTTTCAATCGTTGAGGTTATGGCGGTTAGGTTTACAGCGCAGGTTTGGTTCAGCATTATAATTAAATCTGATTAGATGTGAGAACACGAAGTTCTTTACGGAACTTGTTCCAGATCGGCGAACCAGACCGCAGCTCGAAAGCTGCAGTCCGATAATCCCGACCCAGCATCGTGCTCTGCCAAGAAAGTTTTGTTTCAGCCAAACAGTCATGTTTCAAAGACCATACTTGTTACAGGAAGGCATTGTTTGCTGTTATTCTTTCCTGCTCCCTCAACGTATTTAGAGTGAGGGAAATATTCAAGACAGTCTCTTCAGTAGAAAACTGAAGGATCATCGTGTTTTTCGGCCTTAAAACACTAAGTGTGCAAATTTGCTGCTTCAAACACGTTTCTAGTCTTACTTTCATGGGGTTTTATGTATACTTTTCTTAGTTTAAAATTACTTAAAATATAAAACACATATATATATATATATTGTGAAATAAATATCAAAATCTTTAAAGTTTACTATTAAAAGGTATCATATGTTAAAACGAGTATTTTGATAATATCCTAAAAAATTAAATAAGCTAACAGATGACTATTTAAAGATATTGGTACATTGAAGTTAGCATGCTAATAATATAGATCAAAAATAGAAAAAAACTGTAAATATTAAATAGAATGAACTATTTAACAGATTTATATTTAAAGGTACCAGTATGTTAAAATTAGCATGTTAATAATCATGTACCTAAAAATATAATATGTAAAGATAATAATAATAATAATAATAATAAATAAATAAATAAAATACAAAAACCCTTCAAAAGATTACTACTCAAGGTTTAAGAGTTTCAATTTAAAGCAAACCAGGAGGTGACTAGGCCTGTCTGGGCCACACACCTCCCACCAAGCCTGTCTGGGCCTGGGTTTGCCCCCCTGTCCCATCTCCTCCTCTCCCAATGGCGGAGAAAAGGAGGCACGGGAAGGAGTGATTCAATCAAAGATATTCAATTAGAACAATGACAGAGGCCCATAATAGGATCTTTTACGTAAGATGGTATGTCTAATCCGATGGCTCTGGCTTGGGTTAGGTTTGGAAAAGTACAACAGCTCCCCCCAACCTAGCCCTCGTCTAGGCCGGTTTGGGATAGGGAGACTGAGGGAAAGGTGCACGGGCCCACGCTTGTCAGACTATACCATATCGCATGAGATCATCTCCGGTCTAGGAGCTGTGCTTGTCTAAGCATTGGGCCTAAAAAAGTGAAAGTTATGTTTTTGGTTAAATTTAGGCTCTGAATTTTTTCACCCTTAAGTTTCACAGTGCTCTAGTTGAACCGGCTGGGTTCATAATTGCTGAGGTTATGGCGGTTAGCTTGAGAGTGCAGTTTGTTCCAGCACTCAATCTAGATCTAAGTAGATATGAGAACACAAAGTTCTTGACTGAACTTGTTCCAGATCGGCGAACCAGACCACAACTCGAAGGTCGCAGACCGGTAATCCCGACCCAGCATCGTGCTCTGCCAAAAAGTATTGTTTCAGCCAGACTGCCATGTTATCAAAGACGGTTAATGTCATAGTTAAATTATAATCATTGGGTCTGTGATTGTTAAGTTTAGGGATGTGTTTTAGTTCAGCCTTAAATTTAGCTGTGTTAGAATTACACCGACTAGGCTTGTAAACCGCTGGGTCTGTGACGGTTAAGTTTAGGGTGTGGTTTGGTTCAGCCTTAAATTTAGCTGTGTTAGAATTAAACCGGCTAGGTTTTTAAACCGCTGGGTCTGTGACGGTTAAGTTTAGGGTGTGGTTTGGTTCAGCCTTAAATTTAGCAGTACTCACCAGACCACAGCTCGAAATTCAGAGTCCGACGATCCCGACCCAGCATCGCGTTCCGCCATGAAGTCCTGTTTCAGCCAGACTGCCTTGTCCCAAAGACGGTAAGTGTCATCGTTAGACTATAAACACTGGGTCTATGATGGTTAAGTTTAGGGTGTGTTTTAGTTCAGCCTTAAATTTAGCTGTGTTAGAATTAAACCGGCTAGGTTTTTAAACCGCTGGGTCTGTGACGGTTAAGTTTAGGGTGTGGTTTGGTTCAGCCTTAAATTTAGCAGTACTCACCAGACCACAGCTCGAAATTCAGAGTCCGACGATCCCGACCCAGCATCGCGTTCCGTCATGAAGTCCAGTTTCAGCCAGACTGCCATGTTATCGAAGACGGTTAATGTCATAGTTAAATTATAATCGTTGGGTCTGTGATGGTTAAGTTTAGGGGTGTGGTTTGGTCCAGCCTTAAAAATAGCAGTCCTCGAGTTGAACCGGCTAGGTTTTTAAATGCTGCGGTTATGGTGGTTAGGTTTAGAGCGCGGTTTGGTCCATCGATAGATTTAACAGTACCCGAGTAGAACCGGTTAGGTTTTTGAAGGCTGCGAGTAGATGTGAGAACACGCCAAGAAGTTTTGTTTCAGGCAAATGCCATGTTTCAAGGACGATATTTGTTATAGTAGGACGTTTTGGTCATTATTCTTTCCTGCTCCCCCAAAACAGTTAGAGTGAGGGAAATGTTCAAGACAACCTCTTCAGTAGTGTACCTCAGGATCATCGGGTGTTTCGGCCGTTAAACACTATACACCCTCACGCTGAGGCCGGCTCGCTTGGACGATCAGCCCCAAGCGCGTGTCTTGTATCCAATTGCTATTTGGGCCTGACCAGATCCACAATTGCATGGTTGGGGTCTGGATTGAGTTAAAAGGGGTTTTTCACTTAAACCAGTGATTAGGAGAGATGTTAATTTGATTCTGTTGATTTGAAATTATTTGGAGTGCATGTTAGAGCGACTGAAAAAAACATATGTACTCTGCTGTATAATAAACCAAAGTAGGTCTGAAATATCGAAAACTTGGCCTAGAATACTCCTAAAAGGTCGAAGGTTGAGACTGGCGGATGCGGGGCATCAAGCTTCTACCAGACCTCCCTCCTAAAAGTTATGGCAAACCAATCAGACATCACCCTCACACAAGGGTAACCGCTGGATGCGACAACTTCTGAGAGAGAAAGATGTTGCAATAGCCTTCTATTTGTGTGTTTTTGCATACACTGTTACAGGGTGGTGAGTTCAAAATTATCAAAATATTTTTTGAGATTAGACCCATCTTGTGCTCCTCCAAATATGTCGGACACGACCGTACAGCTTTCTTAGGTTTTTATCACTGATAAATAGCTCTTTTTAGCATTTAAAGTCAGCTTCTTTGACAGCTAATTAAATATGCGGATTCCTGCTCCAATAACGTTTCAAGGCCTATTTTTCTGGGGATTTAAATAGCATTTTAATTAATTTAAAGCCTGGATTCTGATCTCTGTCACTTAATTGTTCTGTAGGTAATATTAATTCACTTACGTTAGCGTGCTAATGCTAATATTACTCTATTAATCATTAACACATTACTAATTAAGGTTTAATAGTTACCTCTTGAAGTGAATCAGAAGGCATTAAAACGGTTGGCTCCACGTACTTCCTATATTTTGAAAGTAAGTTTTATCAAGCTCAATAAGTATCAAAATTGCTGCTCCAAACACATTTCTAGGCTTACTCCCAGGGGGTTTTAGATACACTCTTCCTATTTGAAAATTAGTTATCCAATACCTCTTTCTTTATCTTTCTGTTAGTAATATCAGTATTTTAAAGTTAGTCGGAAGAAAAATAGGAAAAGATCTTTCAGCTTACCACTAAAGGTATGAGTATGTTAAAATTAACATGTCCATAATATCATACATATAAATATAAATCTAAAAATAAAAAATAAAAAACAAATATTAAGACTATAAAAATATATAAAGATATAAAAACCCCCGGAAAGAAAACCATTAAAGGTCCAAGAGTTTCAATTTAAAGCAAACCAGGAGGTGACTAGGCCTGTCTGGGCCATGCACCTCCCACCAAGCCTGTCTGGGCTTGGGTTTGCCCCCCTGTCCCGCCTCTTCCTCCTCCCCTGGCGGAGAAAAGGAGAACCGGGAAGGAGTGATCCAATTAAAAGATTCAATGTGTTTTTTTTTTTTTTTTTTTTTTTTTTTTTTTTTAATTTTTTTTTATTTTTTTTTTTATTTTTTTATTTTTTTTTTATTTTTTTAAAACGCTGGGTCAGTGATGGCTAGATACAGTGTGTGGTTTAGTTAAGCCTTAAATTTAGCAGTGTTTTGAGTTCAACCGGCTAGGTTTTTAAACCGCTGGGTCTGTGACGATTAAGTTAGAGTGTGGTTTGGTTCAGCCATAAATTTAGCGGTACTCACCAGACCACAGCTCGGAATTCAGAGTCCGACGATCGCGACCCAGCATCGCGTTCCGCCATGAAGTCCTGTTTCAGCCAGACTGCCTTGTCCCCAAGGACGGTAAGTGTCATCGTTAGACTATAATCACTGGGTCTATGATGGTTAAGTTTAGGGTGTGTTTTAGTTCAGCCTTAAATTTAGCTGTGTTAGAATTAAACCGGCTAGGTTTTTAAACCGCTGGGTCTGTGACGGTTAAGTTTAGGGTGTGGTTTGGTTCAGCCTTAAATGAAGCGGTACTCACCAGACCACAGCTCGAAATTCAGAGTCCGACGATCCGGACCCCGCATCGCTTTCCGCCATGAAGTCCTGTTTCAGCCAGACTGCCATGTCCCAAAGACGGTAAGTGTCATCGTTAGACTATAATCACTGGGTCTATGATGGTTAAGTTTAGGGTGTGTTTTAGTTCAGCCTTAAATTTAGCTGTATTAGAATTAAACCGGCTAGGTTTTTAAACCGCTGGGTCTGTGACTGTTAAGTTTAGGGTGTGCTTTAGTTCAGCCTTAAATTTAGCTGTGTTAGAATTAAACCGGCTAGGTTTTTAAACCGCTGGGTCTGTGACGGTTAAGTTTAGGGTGTGATTTGGTTCAGCCTTAAATTTAGCAGTACTCACCAGACCACAGCTCAAAATTCAGAGTCCGACGATCCCGACCCAGCATCGCGTTCCGCCATGAAGTCCTGTTTCAGCCAGACTGCCTTGTCCCAAAGACGGTAAGTGTCATCGTTAGACTGCAATCACTGGGTCTGTGATGGTTAAGTTTAAGGTGTGTTATAATTCAGCCTTAAAATTAGCAGTACTTGAGTTGAGCCAGCAAGTTTTCCGATAGCTGCATCTGTGATGGCTAAGGTTAGGGTGTGGGTTAATTCAGCCTTAAATTTAACAGTGCTCGAGTTGAGCCAGCAAGTTTTCCGATGGTTGCGTCTGTGATGGTTAAGGTTTAGCTCGGCCTTAAATTTCACAGTACTCGAGTCGAATCGGCAAGGTTTTCAATCGTTGAGGTTATGGCGGTTAGGTTTACAGCGCAGGTTTGGTTCAGCATTATAATTAAATCTGATTAGATGTGAGAACACGAAGTTCTTTACGGAACTTGTTCCAGATCGGCGAACCAGACCGCAGCTCGAAAGCTGCAGTCCGATAATCCCGACCCAGCATCGTGCTCTGCCAAGAAAGTTTTGTTTCAGCCAAACAGTCATGTTTCAAAGACCATACTTGTTACAGGAAGGCATTGTTTGCTGTTATTCTTTCCTGCTCCCTCAACGTATTTAGAGTGAGGGAAATATTCAAGACAGTCTCTTCAGTAGAAAACTGAAGGATCATCGTGTTTTTCGGCCTTAAAACACTAAGTGTGCAAATTTGCTGCTTCAAACACGTTTCTAGTCTTACTTTCATGGGGTTTTATGTATACTTTTCTTAGTTTAAAATTACTTAAAATATAAAACACATATATATATATATATTGTGAAATAAATATCAAAATCTTTAAAGTTTACTATTAAAAGGTATCATATGTTAAAACGAGTATTTTGATAATATCCTAAAAAATTAAATAAGCTAACAGATGACTATTTAAAGATATTGGTACATTGAAGTTAGCATGCTAATAATATAGATCAAAAATAGAAAAAAACTGTAAATATTAAATAGAATGAACTATTTAACAGATTTATATTTAAAGGTACCAGTATGTTAAAATTAGCATGTTAATAATCATGTACCTAAAAATATAATATGTAAAGATAATAATAATAATAATAATAATAAATAAATAAATAAAATACAAAAACCCTTCAAAAGATTACTACTCAAGGTTTAAGAGTTTCAATTTAAAGCAAACCAGGAGGTGACTAGGCCTGTCTGGGCCACACACCTCCCACCAAGCCTGTCTGGGCCTGGGTTTGCCCCCCTGTCCCATCTCCTCCTCTCCCAATGGCGGAGAAAAGGAGGCACGGGAAGGAGTGATTCAATCAAAGATATTCAATTAGAACAATGACAGAGGCCCATAATAGGATCTTTTACGTAAGATGGTATGTCTAATCCGATGGCTCTGGCTTGGGTTAGGTTTGGAAAAGTACAACAGCTCCCCCCAACCTAGCCCTCGTCTAGGCCGGTTTGGGATAGGGAGACTGAGGGAAAGGTGCACGGGCCCACGCTTGTCAGACTATACCATATCGCATGAGATCATCTCCGGTCTAGGAGCTGTGCTTGTCTAAGCATTGGGCCTAAAAAAGTGAAAGTTATGTTTTTGGTTAAATTTAGGCTCTGAATTTTTTCACCCTTAAGTTTCACAGTGCTCTAGTTGAACCGGCTGGGTTCATAATTGCTGAGGTTATGGCGGTTAGCTTGAGAGTGCAGTTTGTTCCAGCACTCAATCTAGATCTAAGTAGATATGAGAACACAAAGTTCTTGACTGAACTTGTTCCAGATCGGCGAACCAGACCACAACTCGAAGGTCGCAGACCGGTAATCCCGACCCAGCATCGTGCTCTGCCAAAAAGTATTGTTTCAGCCAGACTGCCATGTTATCAAAGACGGTTAATGTCATAGTTAAATTATAATCATTGGGTCTGTGATTGTTAAGTTTAGGGATGTGTTTTAGTTCAGCCTTAAATTTAGCTGTGTTAGAATTACACCGACTAGGCTTGTAAACCGCTGGGTCTGTGACGGTTAAGTTTAGGGTGTGGTTTGGTTCAGCCTTAAATTTAGCTGTGTTAGAATTAAACCGGCTAGGTTTTTAAACCGCTGGGTCTGTGACGGTTAAGTTTAGGGTGTGGTTTGGTTCAGCCTTAAATTTAGCTGTGTTAGAATTAAACCGGCTAGGTTTTTAAACCGCTGGGTCTGTGACGGTTAAGTTTAGGGTGTGGTTTGGTTCAGCCTTAAATTTAGCAGTACTCACCAGACCACAGCTCGAAATTCAGAGTCCGACGATCCCGACCCAGCATCGCGTTCCGCCATGAAGTCCTGTTTCAGCCAGACTGCCTTGTCCCAAAGACGGTAAGTGTCATCGTTAGACTATAAACACTGGGTCTATGATGGTTAAGTTTAGGGTGTGTTTTAGTTCAGCCTTAAATTTAGCTGTGTTAGAATTAAACCGGCTAGGTTTTTAAACCGCTGGGTCTGTGACGGTTAAGTTTAGGGTGTGGTTTGGTTCAGCCTTAAATTTAGCAGTACTCACCAGACCACAGCTCGAAATTCAGAGTCCGACGATCCCGACCCAGCATCGCGTTCCGTCATGAAGTCCAGTTTCAGCCAGACTGCCATGTTATCGAAGACGGTTAATGTCATAGTTAAATTATAATCGTTGGGTCTGTGATGGTTAAGTTTAGGGGTGTGGTTTGGTCCAGCCTTAAAAATAGCAGTCCTCGAGTTGAACCGGCTAGGTTTTTAAATGCTGCGGTTATGGTGGTTAGGTTTAGAGCGCGGTTTGGTCCATCGATAGATTTAACAGTACCCGAGTAGAACCGGTTAGGTTTTTGAAGGCTGCGAGTAGATGTGAGAACACGCCAAGAAGTTTTGTTTCAGGCAAATGCCATGTTTCAAGGACGATATTTGTTATAGTAGGACGTTTTGGTCATTATTCTTTCCTGCTCCCCCAAAACAGTTAGAGTGAGGGAAATGTTCAAGACAACCTCTTCAGTAGTGTACCTCAGGATCATCGGGTGTTTCGGCCGTTAAACACTATACACCCTCACGCTGAGGCCGGCTCGCTTGGACGATCAGCCCCAAGCGCGTGTCTTGTATCCAATTGCTATTTGGGCCTGACCAGATCCACAATTGCATGGTTGGGGTCTGGATTGAGTTAAAAGGGGTTTTTCACTTAAACCAGTGATTAGGAGAGATGTTAATTTGATTCTGTTGATTTGAAATTATTTGGAGTGCATGTTAGAGCGACTGAAAAAAACATATGTACTCTGCTGTATAATAAACCAAAGTAGGTCTGAAATATCGAAAACTTGGCCTAGAATACTCCTAAAAGGTCGAAGGTTGAGACTGGCGGATGCGGGGCATCAAGCTTCTACCAGACCTCCCTCCTAAAAGTTATGGCAAACCAATCAGACATCACCCTCACACAAGGGTAACCGCTGGATGCGACAACTTCTGAGAGAGAAAGATGTTGCAATAGCCTTCTATTTGTGTGTTTTTGCATACACTGTTACAGGGTGGTGAGTTCAAAATTATCAAAATATTTTTTGAGATTAGACCCATCTTGTGCTCCTCCAAATATGTCGGACACGACCGTACAGCTTTCTTAGGTTTTTATCACTGATAAATAGCTCTTTTTAGCATTTAAAGTCAGCTTCTTTGACAGCTAATTAAATATGCGGATTCCTGCTCCAATAACGTTTCAAGGCCTATTTTTCTGGGGATTTAAATAGCATTTTAATTAATTTAAAGCCTGGATTCTGATCTCTGTCACTTAATTGTTCTGTAGGTAATATTAATTCACTTACGTTAGCGTGCTAATGCTAATATTACTCTATTAATCATTAACACATTACTAATTAAGGTTTAATAGTTACCTCTTGAAGTGAATCAGAAGGCATTAAAACGGTTGGCTCCACGTACTTCCTATATTTTGAAAGTAAGTTTTATCAAGCTCAATAAGTATCAAAATTGCTGCTCCAAACACATTTCTAGGCTTACTCCCAGGGGGTTTTAGATACACTCTTCCTATTTGAAAATTAGTTATCCAATACCTCTTTCTTTATCTTTCTGTTAGTAATATCAGTATTTTAAAGTTAGTCGGAAGAAAAATAGGAAAAGATCTTTCAGCTTACCACTAAAGGTATGAGTATGTTAAAATTAACATGTCCATAATATCATACATATAAATATAAATCTAAAAATAAAAAATAAAAAACAAATATTAAGACTATAAAAATATATAAAGATATAAAAACCCCCGGAAAGAAAACCATTAAAGGTCCAAGAGTTTCAATTTAAAGCAAACCAGGAGGTGACTAGGCCTGTCTGGGCCATGCACCTCCCACCAAGCCTGTCTGGGCTTGGGTTTGCCCCCCTGTCCCGCCTCTTCCTCCTCCCCTGGCGGAGAAAAGGAGAACCGGGAAGGAGTGATCCAATTAAAAGATTCAATGTGTTTTTTTTTTTTTTTTTTTTTTTTTTTTTTTTTAATTTTTTTTTATTTTTTTTTTTATTTTTTTATTTTTTTTTTATTTTTTTAAAACGCTGGGTCAGTGATGGCTAGATACAGTGTGTGGTTTAGTTAAGCCTTAAATTTAGCAGTGTTTTGAGTTCAACCGGCTAGGTTTTTAAACCGCTGGGTCTGTGACGATTAAGTTAGAGTGTGGTTTGGTTCAGCCATAAATTTAGCGGTACTCACCAGACCACAGCTCGGAATTCAGAGTCCGACGATCGCGACCCAGCATCGCGTTCCGCCATGAAGTCCTGTTTCAGCCAGACTGCCTTGTCCCCAAGGACGGTAAGTGTCATCGTTAGACTATAATCACTGGGTCTATGATGGTTAAGTTTAGGGTGTGTTTTAGTTCAGCCTTAAATTTAGCTGTGTTAGAATTAAACCGGCTAGGTTTTTAAACCGCTGGGTCTGTGACGGTTAAGTTTAGGGTGTGGTTTGGTTCAGCCTTAAATGAAGCGGTACTCACCAGACCACAGCTCGAAATTCAGAGTCCGACGATCCGGACCCCGCATCGCTTTCCGCCATGAAGTCCTGTTTCAGCCAGACTGCCATGTCCCAAAGACGGTAAGTGTCATCGTTAGACTATAATCACTGGGTCTATGATGGTTAAGTTTAGGGTGTGTTTTAGTTCAGCCTTAAATTTAGCTGTATTAGAATTAAACCGGCTAGGTTTTTAAACCGCTGGGTCTGTGACTGTTAAGTTTAGGGTGTGCTTTAGTTCAGCCTTAAATTTAGCTGTGTTAGAATTAAACCGGCTAGGTTTTTAAACCGCTGGGTCTGTGACGGTTAAGTTTAGGGTGTGATTTGGTTCAGCCTTAAATTTAGCAGTACTCACCAGACCACAGCTCAAAATTCAGAGTCCGACGATCCCGACCCAGCATCGCGTTCCGCCATGAAGTCCTGTTTCAGCCAGACTGCCTTGTCCCAAAGACGGTAAGTGTCATCGTTAGACTGCAATCACTGGGTCTGTGATGGTTAAGTTTAAGGTGTGTTATAATTCAGCCTTAAAATTAGCAGTACTTGAGTTGAGCCAGCAAGTTTTCCGATAGCTGCATCTGTGATGGCTAAGGTTAGGGTGTGGGTTAATTCAGCCTTAAATTTAACAGTGCTCGAGTTGAGCCAGCAAGTTTTCCGATGGTTGCGTCTGTGATGGTTAAGGTTTAGCTCGGCCTTAAATTTCACAGTACTCGAGTCGAATCGGCAAGGTTTTCAATCGTTGAGGTTATGGCGGTTAGGTTTACAGCGCAGGTTTGGTTCAGCATTATAATTAAATCTGATTAGATGTGAGAACACGAAGTTCTTTACGGAACTTGTTCCAGATCGGCGAACCAGACCGCAGCTCGAAAGCTGCAGTCCGATAATCCCGACCCAGCATCGTGCTCTGCCAAGAAAGTTTTGTTTCAGCCAAACAGTCATGTTTCAAAGACCATACTTGTTACAGGAAGGCATTGTTTGCTGTTATTCTTTCCTGCTCCCTCAACGTATTTAGAGTGAGGGAAATATTCAAGACAGTCTCTTCAGTAGAAAACTGAAGGATCATCGTGTTTTTCGGCCTTAAAACACTAAGTGTGCAAATTTGCTGCTTCAAACACGTTTCTAGTCTTACTTTCATGGGGTTTTATGTATACTTTTCTTAGTTTAAAATTACTTAAAATATAAAACACATATATATATATATATTGTGAAATAAATATCAAAATCTTTAAAGTTTACTATTAAAAGGTATCATATGTTAAAACGAGTATTTTGATAATATCCTAAAAAATTAAATAAGCTAACAGATGACTATTTAAAGATATTGGTACATTGAAGTTAGCATGCTAATAATATAGATCAAAAATAGAAAAAAACTGTAAATATTAAATAGAATGAACTATTTAACAGATTTATATTTAAAGGTACCAGTATGTTAAAATTAGCATGTTAATAATCATGTACCTAAAAATATAATATGTAAAGATAATAATAATAATAATAATAATAAATAAATAAATAAAATACAAAAACCCTTCAAAAGATTACTACTCAAGGTTTAAGAGTTTCAATTTAAAGCAAACCAGGAGGTGACTAGGCCTGTCTGGGCCACACACCTCCCACCAAGCCTGTCTGGGCCTGGGTTTGCCCCCCTGTCCCATCTCCTCCTCTCCCAATGGCGGAGAAAAGGAGGCACGGGAAGGAGTGATTCAATCAAAGATATTCAATTAGAACAATGACAGAGGCCCATAATAGGATCTTTTACGTAAGATGGTATGTCTAATCCGATGGCTCTGGCTTGGGTTAGGTTTGGAAAAGTACAACAGCTCCCCCCAACCTAGCCCTCGTCTAGGCCGGTTTGGGATAGGGAGACTGAGGGAAAGGTGCACGGGCCCACGCTTGTCAGACTATACCATATCGCATGAGATCATCTCCGGTCTAGGAGCTGTGCTTGTCTAAGCATTGGGCCTAAAAAAGTGAAAGTTATGTTTTTGGTTAAATTTAGGCTCTGAATTTTTTCACCCTTAAGTTTCACAGTGCTCTAGTTGAACCGGCTGGGTTCATAATTGCTGAGGTTATGGCGGTTAGCTTGAGAGTGCAGTTTGTTCCAGCACTCAATCTAGATCTAAGTAGATATGAGAACACAAAGTTCTTGACTGAACTTGTTCCAGATCGGCGAACCAGACCACAACTCGAAGGTCGCAGACCGGTAATCCCGACCCAGCATCGTGCTCTGCCAAAAAGTATTGTTTCAGCCAGACTGCCATGTTATCAAAGACGGTTAATGTCATAGTTAAATTATAATCATTGGGTCTGTGATTGTTAAGTTTAGGGATGTGTTTTAGTTCAGCCTTAAATTTAGCTGTGTTAGAATTACACCGACTAGGCTTGTAAACCGCTGGGTCTGTGACGGTTAAGTTTAGGGTGTGGTTTGGTTCAGCCTTAAATTTAGCTGTGTTAGAATTAAACCGGCTAGGTTTTTAAACCGCTGGGTCTGTGACGGTTAAGTTTAGGGTGTGGTTTGGTTCAGCCTTAAATTTAGCAGTACTCACCAGACCACAGCTCGAAATTCAGAGTCCGACGATCCCGACCCAGCATCGCGTTCCGCCATGAAGTCCTGTTTCAGCCAGACTGCCTTGTCCCAAAGACGGTAAGTGTCATCGTTAGACTATAAACACTGGGTCTATGATGGTTAAGTTTAGGGTGTGTTTTAGTTCAGCCTTAAATTTAGCTGTGTTAGAATTAAACCGGCTAGGTTTTTAAACCGCTGGGTCTGTGACGGTTAAGTTTAGGGTGTGGTTTGGTTCAGCCTTAAATTTAGCAGTACTCACCAGACCACAGCTCGAAATTCAGAGTCCGACGATCCCGACCCAGCATCGCGTTCCGTCATGAAGTCCAGTTTCAGCCAGACTGCCATGTTATCGAAGACGGTTAATGTCATAGTTAAATTATAATCGTTGGGTCTGTGATGGTTAAGTTTAGGGGTGTGGTTTGGTCCAGCCTTAAAAATAGCAGTCCTCGAGTTGAACCGGCTAGGTTTTTAAATGCTGCGGTTATGGTGGTTAGGTTTAGAGCGCGGTTTGGTCCATCGATAGATTTAACAGTACCCGAGTAGAACCGGTTAGGTTTTTGAAGGCTGCGAGTAGATGTGAGAACACGCCAAGAAGTTTTGTTTCAGGCAAATGCCATGTTTCAAGGACGATATTTGTTATAGTAGGACGTTTTGGTCATTATTCTTTCCTGCTCCCCCAAAACAGTTAGAGTGAGGGAAATGTTCAAGACAACCTCTTCAGTAGTGTACCTCAGGATCATCGGGTGTTTCGGCCGTTAAACACTATACACCCTCACGCTGAGGCCGGCTCGCTTGGACGATCAGCCCCAAGCGCGTGTCTTGTATCCAATTGCTATTTGGGCCTGACCAGATCCACAATTGCATGGTTGGGGTCTGGATTGAGTTAAAAGGGGTTTTTCACTTAAACCAGTGATTAGGAGAGATGTTAATTTGATTCTGTTGATTTGAAATTATTTGGAGTGCATGTTAGAGCGACTGAAAAAAACATATGTACTCTGCTGTATAATAAACCAAAGTAGGTCTGAAATATCGAAAACTTGGCCTAGAATACTCCTAAAAGGTCGAAGGTTGAGACTGGCGGATGCGGGGCATCAAGCTTCTACCAGACCTCCCTCCTAAAAGTTATGGCAAACCAATCAGACATCACCCTCACACAAGGGTAACCGCTGGATGCGACAACTTCTGAGAGAGAAAGATGTTGCAATAGCCTTCTATTTGTGTGTTTTTGCATACACTGTTACAGGGTGGTGAGTTCAAAATTATCAAAATATTTTTTGAGATTAGACCCATCTTGTGCTCCTCCAAATATGTCGGACACGACCGTACAGCTTTCTTAGGTTTTTATCACTGATAAATAGCTCTTTTTAGCATTTAAAGTCAGCTTCTTTGACAGCTAATTAAATATGCGGATTCCTGCTCCAATAACGTTTCAAGGCCTATTTTTCTGGGGATTTAAATAGCATTTTAATTAATTTAAAGCCTGGATTCTGATCTCTGTCACTTAATTGTTCTGTAGGTAATATTAATTCACTTACGTTAGCGTGCTAATGCTAATATTACTCTATTAATCATTAACACATTACTAATTAAGGTTTAATAGTTACCTCTTGAAGTGAATCAGAAGGCATTAAAACGGTTGGCTCCACGTACTTCCTATATTTTGAAAGTAAGTTTTATCAAGCTCAATAAGTATCAAAATTGCTGCTCCAAACACATTTCTAGGCTTACTCCCAGGGGGTTTTAGATACACTCTTCCTATTTGAAAATTAGTTATCCAATACCTCTTTCTTTATCTTTCTGTTAGTAATATCAGTATTTTAAAGTTAGTCGGAAGAAAAATAGGAAAAGATCTTTCAGCTTACCACTAAAGGTATGAGTATGTTAAAATTAACATGTCCATAATATCATACATATAAATATAAATCTAAAAATAAAAAATAAAAAACAAATATTAAGACTATAAAAATATATAAAGATATAAAAACCCCCGGAAAGAAAACCATTAAAGGTCCAAGAGTTTCAATTTAAAGCAAACCAGGAGGTGACTAGGCCTGTCTGGGCCATGCACCTCCCACCAAGCCTGTCTGGGCTTGGGTTTGCCCCCCTGTCCCGCCTCTTCCTCCTCCCCTGGCGGAGAAAAGGAGAACCGGGAAGGAGTGATCCAATTAAAAGATTCAATGTGTTTTTTTTTTTTGTTTTTTTTTTTTTTTTTTTGTATTTTTTTTTATTTTTTTTTTATTTTTTTTTTTTTTTTTTATTTTTTTAAAACGCTGGGTCAGTGATGGCTAGATACAGTGTGTGGTTTAGTTAAGCCTTAAATTTAGCAGTGTTTTGAGTTCAACCGGCTAGGTTTTTAAACCGCTGGGTCTGTGACGATTAAGTTAGAGTGTGGTTTGGTTCAGCCATAAATTTAGCGGTACTCACCAGACCACAGCTCGGAATTCAGAGTCCGACGATCGCGACCCAGCATCGCGTTCCGCCATGAAGTCCTGTTTCAGCCAGACTGCCTTGTCCCCAAGGACGGTAAGTGTCATCGTTAGACTATAATCACTGGGTCTATGATGGTTAAGTTTAGGGTGTGTTTTAGTTCAGCCTTAAATTTAGCTGTGTTAGAATTAAACCGGCTAGGTTTTTAAACCGCTGGGTCTGTGACGGTTAAGTTTAGGGTGTGGTTTGGTTCAGCCTTAAATGAAGCGGTACTCACCAGACCACAGCTCGAAATTCAGAGTCCGACGATCCGGACCCCGCATCGCTTTCCGCCATGAAGTCCTGTTTCAGCCAGACTGCCATGTCCCAAAGACGGTAAGTGTCATCGTTAGACTATAATCACTGGGTCTATGATGGTTAAGTTTAGGGTGTGTTTTAGTTCAGCCTTAAATTTAGCTGTATTAGAATTAAACCGGCTAGGTTTTTAAACCGCTGGGTCTGTGACTGTTAAGTTTAGGGTGTGCTTTAGTTCAGCCTTAAATTTAGCTGTGTTAGAATTAAACCGGCTAGGTTTTTAAACCGCTGGGTCTGTGACGGTTAAGTTTAGGGTGTGATTTGGTTCAGCCTTAAATTTAGCAGTACTCACCAGACCACAGCTCAAAATTCAGAGTCCGACGATCCCGACCCAGCATCGCGTTCCGCCATGAAGTCCTGTTTCAGCCAGACTGCCTTGTCCCAAAGACGGTAAGTGTCATCGTTAGACTGCAATCACTGGGTCTGTGATGGTTAAGTTTAAGGTGTGTTATAATTCAGCCTTAAAATTAGCAGTACTTGAGTTGAGCCAGCAAGTTTTCCGATAGCTGCATCTGTGATGGCTAAGGTTAGGGTGTGGGTTAATTCAGCCTTAAATTTAACAGTGCTCGAGTTGAGCCAGCAAGTTTTCCGATGGTTGCGTCTGTGATGGTTAAGGTTTAGCTCGGCCTTAAATTTCACAGTACTCGAGTCGAATCGGCAAGGTTTTCAATCGTTGAGGTTATGGCGGTTAGGTTTACAGCGCAGGTTTGGTTCAGCATTATAATTAAATCTGATTAGATGTGAGAACACGAAGTTCTTTACGGAACTTGTTCCAGATCGGCGAACCAGACCGCAGCTCGAAAGCTGCAGTCCGATAATCCCGACCCAGCATCGTGCTCTGCCAAGAAAGTTTTGTTTCAGCCAAACAGTCATGTTTCAAAGACCATACTTGTTACAGGAAGGCATTGTTTGCTGTTATTCTTTCCTGCTCCCTCAACGTATTTAGAGTGAGGGAAATATTCAAGACAGTCTCTTCAGTAGAAAACTGAAGGATCATCGTGTTTTTCGGCCTTAAAACACTAAGTGTGCAAATTTGCTGCTTCAAACACGTTTCTAGTCTTACTTTCATGGGGTTTTATGTATACTTTTCTTAGTTTAAAATTACTTAAAATATAAAACACATATATATATATATATTGTGAAATAAATATCAAAATCTTTAAAGTTTACTATTAAAAGGTATCATATGTTAAAACGAGTATTTTGATAATATCCTAAAAAATTAAATAAGCTAACAGATGACTATTTAAAGATATTGGTACATTGAAGTTAGCATGCTAATAATATAGATCAAAAATAGAAAAAAACTGTAAATATTAAATAGAATGAACTATTTAACAGATTTATATTTAAAGGTACCAGTATGTTAAAATTAGCATGTTAATAATCATGTACCTAAAAATATAATATGTAAAGATAATAATAATAATAATAATAATAAATAAATAAATAAAATACAAAAACCCTTCAAAAGATTACTACTCAAGGTTTAAGAGTTTCAATTTAAAGCAAACCAGGAGGTGACTAGGCCTGTCTGGGCCACACACCTCCCACCAAGCCTGTCTGGGCCTGGGTTTGCCCCCCTGTCCCATCTCCTCCTCTCCCAATGGCGGAGAAAAGGAGGCACGGGAAGGAGTGATTCAATCAAAGATATTCAATTAGAACAATGACAGAGGCCCATAATAGGATCTTTTACGTAAGATGGTATGTCTAATCCGATGGCTCTG
>NC_068419.1:24694529-24730366 GCF_023724105.1 Carassius gibelio
ACTATGGGACTGGACCAGGGACTGCGGGAGGGCTCGATGACCCCTAGCTTCAGCATCTCTTGCACCCCTTCTTCCACCGCTTGTCGCCGGGCCTCCGGAATTCGATAGGGCCGCTGCCGCACAACGGTCCCTTGTGGTGTGCGGACATCATGCTGCAGTAGGTTGGTCTGCCCGGGCCGTGGGGAGAACACATCGGAGAACTGACCGACCAAATGTTGAAACTTGAGAAGCTCTTCCATAGCTGGGGAGGGAGTCACCGCCTGACGAAGAAGCAGAGGGGGAAAAAAACAACAACTTGATGAGTCGGTGATTCTTCAGTAAGTTGCCCGCATTCTCCACCAGTGTCACGGGCTGAAGAATCACACGACTGGGTTTAGTGAAAAGTGAAGCCCCGGAGGGTTTATTTATTAAATGGTGCTTGGTGTAGTGCTGAATCCTGTAGTGCCTGGTGCTCGTCCTCGGTGCCACGTGATCCTGTTTGCCGGCCGGCTGAGTGCAAGGGAACTTGGTGTCCGGTGCTCGGGTGGCGGGCTGGTCGATCCGCAGCTGTCTAGAGGGACAAGAGAAACAACATTAGTTTCAGTCATCTGAAGATCCTCTCTCTCCTGTGTCACCCTCAGCCACAGCGTTTATAGTCCTCTCCTCATCCGCTTCAGCTGGGACCGATCAGCCCGCTGTGATTGCGTGCAGGTGAATCTCCCTCGTTACCAGGGCGACGCTGATAGGTGCCCAGGACACGGCTCACAATATATATATATATATATATATATATATATATATATATAATAATAAATACAAATATAATTCACATTGATCTTTTATTTATAATCATATTTCATAATGGTTATGTTTTGTTGTATTTCTGACCAAATAAAAGCAGCATTGACAAGCATAAAATACTTCTTTCAAAAAACAAACAAACAAAAAACAGCTAGATAAATAACAGCTACCATGCAATCTTACATTATTATGTAACATGATGAGCTCAACACAACTGTTTTAGGCAATAAAATACAATTATTTATTTGACCAATATATATATATATATATATATATATATATATATATATATATATATATATATATATATATATATATATATATATATATATATATATATATATATATATATTTAAAATAATTAAGTGTATTTATCCTTACTAAATAGATGTTTAATTCATTTGCGCTGTTTCTAGCCATTTGTGAATATCCTTAGTACATTTCCCTTATACATTCGCCTTTGGTTTGAAGGCTTTATTTTCTGTACAGCTGCTTTGGAACAATATGCATTCTGAAAAGCTGTGTGTAAATAAAACTGACTCGACTTGACAAGAGGTCTTGCTATTACAATCCATATAATACACATTACCCTTGCTACATATCTGCATCTCCAGGACTGAGTGGAGCAGCAAGCGTGAAGTCTTTTCAGTCAGCAGTGAGAGGTTATACTTATAAACTCAGAGACAGAGTTACTGGATTTTCACAATTTGCCCAGAGCAAAGAAACCCTTAGTGCATTTATGAGGACCTCTGGGACCAACAACAGGAGGGAGACTGAATTTAAGAAACAAACATAAAAGGAATCCCTAAATATAATTGTAAACTGGATTAGACAGAAATGGGAGTTCACATTAAATGCATTAAACCCTTCTGGAACCAAGACAGCACAGTGATGTTTTTTTTCTGAATGGTGATATGAATACATGCCAAAACCTTCAGCACATATTGCAAAAGTGAATATATTCAGATTGAAAAGCTATATACATATAATAATAATAATAAAAAAAAAAAAATAATAAAAAAATGTCTGAAGGTGGTATTAATATTAATCAGGCTTCAGCAAGCATTAGGCTTAATTAAAACCCATTGTGGTTTTTTGAAAGAAATTAATACTTTTATTCAGCAAGTATGAATTAAATTAATCAAAAGTGACAACAAAGACATTTATAATGTTACAAAAGATTTCTATTTCTGTTCTTTTGAACTTTCTATTAATCAAAGAATCCTGAAAAAAGTATTAAGCAGAAGAACTGTTTTCCATATTGATAATAATAAACTAAATTCAGCTTTGCATCACAGGAATAAATTACATTTTAATAGAAAACAGTTATTTCAAATTGTAATAATATTTCACAATATTACTCTCATTGTTGATCAAATCATAAAACTTATTGCAAAAACCAACTAAATAAATAAACATGGCCATAAACATGGGATATTAGTAAATTAATGTTATATTATTAATAAATAGACATGAAATGATGTAACATGGAAAGTCCAACATAGCTGCTATGATGAAATATTCTTGTTATAATGAATCTCATTAGTATTACAGTAGCTGGCATCCTGTTTAAAAAAATAAATAAATTAAGATTAATAACCATAATAAGCCTATTACAACGTAGTCAGAATAGAAGTTCAAAACCAAACCAATCCCTATTGCCTTGGGAGCAGGATTTAGGAGGTTGTATGTACTAAAGTTGTACTCCAGGTTAAGGTTCAAACTCTGGTCAAACTACAGCAAACTATTGAGTTATTTTAGGTATATTTCATTGTGAATGTGTTAAAGTTACTAAATGAGCAGTATAAGGATGTGCCTTAGTTTAAATGGCAGCGCAGAGCGGTGTCACGCAGTGAAGGCTGCGGCCTCGTTAGCATCTGACCTCAGTTTGGGATGACAGAGAATTAATTGTAGCAACAAGGTCCCGCCAGATCGGAGTTAAATGTTAATCAGGGGGTGAGAACACCGCCAAGTTGCTGCAAAATGCCACTGGGAGTTTTCAGCTGCATGTTAATAAAATGATGTGATTAAAATCACACTGTGCGGGCTAAGAAAGCTGCACTAATTCATTCAAGCATAACTATTTATTTGTAATATTTGGGGTGCCATTCAATTTTCTTTCAGCCACTGCGATAAGATTTTGTTTAAGAGGATGATTGTATCCAGGTCTCAGCTGGTCAGTCATTAGAAACACTAAAAATGGCATTGATTTCCCTTCCAAAGATCACAGAAAGTGCAATTAGTAATCTGCTTCCTAAATGATTTTGAGCTCACAATAACAAAGTTTATTAATTATTTGATCTGTAAACTGATATAAATAGCTTTCTGACCATCTCATTAAAAACATAGATGTATATACTATATTAGTTTTGTATCTCAGACACATTTCTCTCTTTATACGTCCCCAGAAGAGTCTTTTAATGCAAACAAAAAATAATGATAAGAAATACTGCATCAGTCTTCTGGTCTTAGCACACCAATATCTAAAAAGAATTATTTGTTCATTAATATAGATATGGTTCAATGTCTGTGTAATCACAACAGAAATTAATTTCACTAGTCTGCCATCTGCTGGAAAGACGCAATGTTATCTTTTGTGTAAAGTTAGTAAAGTTGAAATAAAATACAAGCTTATTATTTAGTGAATATGTTCCAATATAGTGTATAGTGCCCGATTATTAAATATAATAAAAGAAACAGCAGGCATCATTCCATAATTAACACTGCTTAACACATGTTTAATTCAGCTAGTGTTATAATCTTAGTAATTAATGATTTTTTTTTTTTTAATAAATCAATAAAATGAAACATTTGGCTGATTAAATAGCCATGCAGTATATTGCATATTTAGCAAATGTAGCAGTTCTACTAACTATTTTATGTCGAAAATTTGAATTCTGTTTAGATTGTACTTAATGTATACTGCAGTACAAATATTAATATTATGGTATGCCATTTCTGAACTTAGCCAAAGTTATTCAATGAGACTTCTTAATAGTTTTGGATTTGATGGATTTATTTATATATATTTTTTTAAATGCACCGCTTTTCACTTTGCAACCACTACATTCATTTACTCTGTTTTACCAGTCCTGGTCTCTCAGAATCAAAAACACTCCATTACTCTTTCCAGCCATTTCTACAGTGCAGCATACACTTGCCTAGAATGCTGTTCTTCGACTTCAGTTCAGCATTCACCACAATAATACCACAACAGCTCATCAACAAACTAAACCTGCTGGGCCTTAATAATTCCCTCTGTAATTGGATCCTGGACTTTCTAACTGGAAGACCTCAGGCAGTCCGTGTCGGCCAAAAACACCTCAAGCACTACCTCACTGAGCACAGGTGCCCCACAAGGCTGTGTGCTTAGCCCGCTGCTCTTCATGCTGCTGACCCACGATTGCACTGCCAAGTTCAGCTCCAACCACATCATCAAGTTCGCAGATGACACAATGGTGGTAGGTCTCATCAGCAACAGTGAAAATGCACTACAGAGAGGAAGTGGCAAAGCTGGCTGAATGGTGTTGCACTAACAACCTGTGAGTAAGACGAAGGAGGTTGTGATGGACTTCAGGAGAAACTCCGTTGATCACCTCTTACATCGACAGCTTGACCGTGGAGAGAGTCAGCCGCACTAAATTCCTGGGGGTGCACATCACAGTGGTGATCTCACCTGGACCACCAACACCATGTCACTCTCCAAGAAGGCACAACAGCGGCAACATTTTCTCCGCCAGCTGAAAAGAGCAAGTCTCCCTCCACCCATCCTCACCATATTTTACAGAGGAACCATTGAGAACGTGCTGACCAGCTGCATCACTGTCTGGTAGGGAACTGTAGTGCAGCAGACCGCAAGACCCTCCAGCAGACAGTGAACATAGCTGCAAATATCATCAGTACCCCTCTCCTCTCCATCCTGGACATTTTCTGCACATGATGCTCCAGCAAAGCCAACAGTATCGTGAAGGACCCAACCCATCCCTCCCACAGTCTCTTCCAGCTCCTACCATCAGAAAGATGGTACTGGAGCATTAGAGTCCGCTCTATCAGACTTCTCAACAGCTTTTTCCCACAGGCTGTGAGAGCTCTGAACTGAAATCACCCCGCCCTCCTCTAAAACCCTACACCAAACCCCTACCTCCTAAAACATGTACCATCTCACCTCCTCCACTCCCCAAACACCCCAACCTTACCACATCACATAAAAACTGTCTGAAACATTCTTTTTTTTTTTTTTTTTTTTTGGAGCAATTCAAATCTATTTTGTGCAGTTCTTCTCTATGCACACTAGACACTTCTCACACACACTGCTGTATGTACATAATCCCACAAAATACTCAGTAATATGTGTTAACATGCTCATGCATTACAAATCATCTTACACCGTTCCTCAGCCAGCTGCTTGACTTACGATGTTTCTCTTTGCACATGTACAGTATTCTGTGAAGCATTCGTATAGTCTATATATTTTTCTTTTTCAGTCTTTGTATAGGTCAGCATTTATATATGGTATATTCATATTCAAAATCTTTAAGTTAGTTGTGTATAGGTACAGTGTTTATGTTTAGCATTTTTCATAGTTTGTATTTTTTAGTTTATGTATAGGTAATCATTTACATATTCTATATTTAAAGTCAAAATCTGTCAGAAGGTTAGTTGTGTATAGGCTTATACTGTTTTACTTCATTGTTGTATGTCTATGGTACTGTGAGGCACAACATTTTGTGTACAGTATGTTCACACATGTAGTGGAATGACAATAAAGCTCAACTTGAACTTTAACTTGAACTCATTACTATTTGCGCCTCATTTATGGATTACCAGATCTAGCAGGTGTTTTATGACTTATAAAGACTATATTACCAGATGCATAAAGTGTTTTTACTACACTAAAATGTGCCTCGGGTCGGTCTTGATATAGCTGCATTGTACTGTTATTCACCTACTGCAGTACAATAAACCATTGAAATATTGGGGCAACATAAGGGGTATTAACCTTCAGGCAAACCTTTAATACAGTCTCAGTCATGACAAGAAGCCAATTCATTTCAGTCTACAGAGGGAATGGATTTGGATCAGTCACGAGTCACGACACAGAATATGTTGAAAAAAGCAGTTTTCAAGGTTATATTGACCTCTAAGAAAAAAAAAAAAAAAGAAGAAGAGAGTGCTAGGCAATCTTATTACGCCACTATCCAGTTTTTTTTTTATGTCTGTCTCTTCTGCCAGCTGTATAACTTCGGCACCTCTGATTACTGACCTAAGCAAAACATTATTCCAACTCTGGAATTGTGTCAAAATGCCTGCAATAAAAGGCTATGTCATGATTATATACCTCTCCTGAATGCAATTATCTTATGCTAGGAATGCTGAGGCTGCACAATAACAACATAGAGACTTTTGCTGTCAAATGAACATTGCTAAGTGTCACAGTGGGGCACTGTGACTAGAGACTGGCACTGGACTTAGAACACAACACACTAGGCATGCATAGACTTTTCATACAACAACACATATTTGTTTTGCGCAATGTAACACCAGTTAACACCAGGTATGTGTGTGTATGTAATTGGTTGTGTATTGTTTAAGTGTTGATCCTGTTCTCACCATTTTTTGTTTAGGTTAACACTTGGTGAGTCAATTTTTTTTTTGTTAATTTGTGTATTGTTAAGAATACAAACAACACCGGTTGACATGTTAAATGTTTATTGTTTTCAATTATCCACTTACATAAAGTAAACAGTCATACTTGCGTACTGGACCATTTTCTCATAAAAAAACAGAAGAAACCCAGGCACCACATTGCCACCATTTTTAAATACCTGTTTCCCGCCAATAGAAGGCACACTTAATTGGTCTCATGCCGGAGGGGGAGATTGGTGTTTGTTTGATGCTTTGGTAAACCATAATAATGAATTTAGTTTGTGTTGTTTGAAATGGTTGTATATTTCTGCATGTTTTTAGTTCTAATAGTTATGCCTTTGTTACAATTAAGTTGCTATTTAATTGTTTTGTCTTTCTTGAACTTATTTGTTACCATCAATTATTTAATGGTTTAGTCCTAGGGGGAGGGGCTTATACTTTTTAAGTGTTTCTCTCAGTCTGGTAATGGAGAGCTCGTAGAGTGAGTCGGGGAAAAGTTGCTTGCTTGATTTTTGGGTCAAATTATTGACATAGCCAAAAGTTTTGTTTGTACATTTAAACTTTGTACAATTTTTTTTTTCTATTTTTTATTTTATGTTTTTCTACTTTTTGAGTTACACTGTAAATATAATTTGAATTATTTTGGAAAATCTTTGTTTTTCACATTTTGGAATAAACACCAACTTTTTGTCTTCATCAGCACGTCACTTCATTTTTTCACGCCTCCATCGGCCGGTACATCCAGAGCAGGGGTGCCGCCACTGCTTGAACACCTTGTAGCAGTTGGCACACCACTGTCTCTGTTACACTAAGCTATACAAGTCACAGCAAGTATTTTTTAATTTTATGATGTCAAAATATAATTCACAGAGTCACACGTTAAAATCCCATTACATACTCTTAATGTCCTCAGTGCTTACAGTATGATACATCTTCAAGTCAAGCACTTCAACTGAAACTTTATGGACTATTAAATTTGCATAAACCAATGCAGTGGAGATTTAAAGTGTAACATGACGGCGACGCTATGACAAAAGAACATAATCTACCTCTAGGGCAGAGAAATGTCTATTGCCTATGAATAATATAGACAAATCAGCCGCCAGGTATACAAGAAGCATGTCATTTTCCGGGGTAAGAAACATTCCGCAAGTAGAGTAATGCAGCACCGACCAAAAAAATCCATTATGCAAATCTTTTAATTTAGAAATATGTGTAATGAAATTAAAAAAAAAAAAAAAAAATCCTGATGAAGACAGAAAGCAAAACCATCTTAAGTGGATACAATGCCTTTGGTTTTGACATGATAATGAATCCATAAGTACAAAACATCACTGTAATGAACTAAATTTACAATGCATCAACAATGAACTTTTATAAACAGATTCATTCACTTATGCTTTATGACACATACGACAAGGACAATTTCTCATATGCTGTTATTTCTCCAAGTAAATTTGAGAAAACCATTTGTTCATGTTCTTACTTTTTACAAAAGCAAAAAAAATAAATAAAAATAATAATAATAATAATGATAATAATAATAATAATAATTCATCCAGTGATTTTAATTTCATCCATTGTATTGTAGTATCACTGAAATACTTTATAACTTTCAGAAATGTTGTTTTAGTCATTTTATACCTTAAAAAAAACTTTTTATTTATATACTTCTAACTTTTTCTTTTCAGTTTTAGTGTATTTTCATCATATATTTTTAATTAATGATACTATCATAGATATATATTAGTGTTGTCAAGTGATTAAATCCAAAATAAAAGTTTTTATTTACATAATATGTATGTGTACTGTGTATATTTATTATGTATATATAAGACACACACATGCATGTATATATTTAAGAAAAATATGCTACATATTTAATACACATAAATATACACGCACACGCATACACACACACACATTAGGGGTGTAACGGTTCACAAAATTCACGGTTCGGTTCGATACGATTCACTGGTGTCACGGTTCGGTTCGGTACGGTTCGGTACGTTTTAGATACAGCAAAAAGAAAAATTGGCAGATAAATTTCCTTGATTTTTAAAAAATGTTTTATTTATTAAAACTAACAAAGTATGTTTTTTTTTTTTTTTTTTTTTACATTGAACAATGATGGAGCTATTCTTTACCCATATTCTATGGTGTTTTCTTAGCAGCATATTGTATAAACAAAAACAGCTCCTTATAAAAAAAAAAAAAAAATGAAAATGTCATATTGTTGTAGTAGTTATGAACACATAGAAAGATGTAACCTTTTATATGGAACTCTATACCTCTTTATATTGAGTGTGTTTTTACTCAATTGGTTCTCTATAGGGCTTATGTTTTTTGGAACAAAGCAGGAATTACTCTCTGGCTGAAATAGGCTCGTGAAGGAATATTGTAACGGGGCTCAATTACATTAAGCATGTTCTTAAAACCTGCGTTTTCCACTACAGAGTAAGGCGCTCGCTCACTCAGTACGTGCTGAAGGCTCGTTGGAAAATGGCCAAAGGGTCTTTTACACAGGACGCGGTATGCGCTGTGCTGGACCCTGGGCTCAGCGTTGCCCTTCAGATACAACGCGATTTGCGCTGCACCATACCAAGAGCAAAGTAGGTGGAGTTTTCAAAACTGCCCTTGCATACGTTCTATTTACAACAGTTCTTCTATCTAATAACGTGCAGGCCTGTTAATTGTATCGTACTGCTCAGGAAATTCCGACACAGTATAGTACTAGTCCATTTTGATTTCCGTCCTTGTTTGGATGCCCCGATCGATTGGTAAAGTGCACCCAAACACGAGACCTGTTGGTTATTGGAGGATTTTCTATTTCTGGTCTTTTAAACGCATTGGCCATTTTTTAAACGAGCCTTCAGCGCGTACTGAGTGAGCAAGCGCCTGACTGAGCAGCATAACATAAACATATAAGTTGGTGCTTTTTTCTTCTTCGGGGGTGTCAGGGGCGTTGCCTGTTACGTCGTTTGGGTTATTGGGCTACCTTGTTGAATGCATATCATTATATTTCACAATTCTTTTTTCCAAATATAATTAATTAGTCCAATGAACCGTTCGGTACATAGTGCGTACCGCGTACCGAACCGAAAGCCTCGTACCGAACGGTTCAATACGAATACGCGTATCGTTACACCCCTAACACACATATATATATATATATATCAATATATCAGGGGCATTTCCTCTAAGGAGGCAAGGGAGGCAGTGTCTCCTCAAAACTGAATGAGAAAATTATCGAAATTACAAATATGACAAAATATTCTAAAAGTCACTTGTTTTTATAAAGTAACAATGTCCAACAGTGACACCTGCAGGTAAAGTTACAGTGGAGGCTCGCTTCCCTTCAGTCCATAGACTTTCTACAGAGACCCTAAAGCTTGCGGTGACTTTTCTGGAGGCTCATTCTTGGTATATTGGTTTATTTTGCGTCAGAGTAAGCCACATTTATAAACCGAATAACTAACTAAGTCATTTGTGGATTAGTGCATACTGGAGACTTCGCAAACCGTTTCAAACTATTCAGGGGTGCGTTTCCCAAAAGCATAGTTGGTTGGCAATGGGAAATTGTATTGCAACCAACAAAGTTGCTAACTAAGCAACTATGCTTTGGGGAAATGCACCAGTGTTCAATTTGTTGAACTGGTTCGACCTTTTCAGAATGCCGCAAGCGCACCGCAGATCATGTGACAACTAACCAATCAGCTTCATCCTTTCCCGTAAACAACGTTGAAAGCTCAGCCAAGATGAAGGAACAGGTGATCATAGTTGTATATGGATTGCAATTTTGAAATAAATTTAGAAGCAGAGCTACTGCAAATGATTTTTAGAGCTGCAAATCCATTTATCCTTTGCTGAAATTTCTGCATCTTCATGGAGAGAGCACGTCATTGTTGCTTAGCAAAAGGCAGACGCCCGAGCGCTTTGGAAAGAAGGAGAAAGCGGCGTGCCTAGTGTTTTCCACATGTTTTTAGGCGCGATATGTGAATGGTCCCTTATACAAACAAAACTTTTCTCCAAATTGTGAATGTATTATGTAGAGAAACCCATCAAAAGGCGATCCATTTATGGCACAGTACAGTTGCCCGGAAATGACTGAACTGGCTTATGGAAAAAAACAGGAAGTAATCATGCATATGCTCAGTTGGATATGATCGGATGTGTTAATGACGTGCGATAAATCCTGCCTCTTTTTTTTTCAAGGTCTCGGTCTGAATGAAGAAAACAATGCCGTTATTGACAAATTATAATGTAACTAGGAAGAGTCCTGGTTGTTTCAAACTTCTTCCATTAAAAGACTACATGATTCTGTGAACCTTCAATGAAGCACAATTTTTTTTTTTTTTTTTTTGATCTCTTCCCCAGATGTGTGGCTTGATGCAAACCTGTTTCTGAGCTCTACAGGCAGTTCTTTTGACCTCAGGGCTTGGTTTTTGCTCTGGTATGCATTATCAGCTGTTTGACCTTTTTAAGATGTTTGTGCCATTCCGAATCATACCCATTCAACTAAATTTGCCACAGGTTAACTTCACTTGAAGTGTAGTAACATCTACAAGTAATAGGATTGCACCTGAGCTAAATTTCAACTGTCCCAGACTTATGCAATGGAATCATTTTATTTTTTTTAATTTTTAATATATTTGCAAAGATGTTAAAACCCTGTTTTTTGCTTTACAATTTTCTGTATGGAGTGTAGATTGATTTAAATAAGTTTAACACAAGGCAGCTACATAACAAAATGTGGAAAAAATTAAGGGCTATAAATACTTTCGTTATAATATATATATAGTTTAGTCATTTTTTTTTTTTTTTGAATGTCTTACTTTATATTTATTTACTTATACCAAATTTTTATTTCAGTTTGAGTTATTTGATATGTTTAAATGTTTCCTTGGTAACTAGCTGAAATAAATAAATAAAAAAGTATATATGGTTTTAATTAACTATAATAACCCTTTTTCATCGTTGGTTTCAGTAAGCAGTTATCCACCAATTAGCACAATAATATTGAGATCCTTGGTGTCATTTTTAACAAGCAGGTTGGTTGCATCAAGAGCCTTTCAGCTCAGATCTGCTGCTAAATTGAAAGAGTTTCTTTTATGAAAGGACTTGGGAACAATCCTGGCTTGATTACTTTATATGTATGCAGGCCTGTCTCAATCACATCTTCAAATGGTTCAGCACACGCCAGTGAGACTTATAGCTGAAATCAAAAATAAGAGCTCACATCTTCCTTATAAGAATCCTATTAGTTATTACCAATACAATCACAATTCTGCTTTAAATTATACAAGCGACCCTGCGTAGTATTTTTGTAAACTCCTTTATCCATACTCTTCCCCAAGGTCATTCAATCAACTTCCTCCTGTCCTGCTAACGCTGTAAGGGAGATTTCTCAGTTCAGGAATGGTTTCCAGCTCTCAGTAGATCCTCCTCCTCCACTGGCACTTTTAAATCCAACTTAAATGTCCATTTTTATACCTTAGCTTTTGATTCTTTATTATTATTATTATTATTTTTTTTTTTTTATGGATTTCTTGTTCTATCATTTGTATTTTATAAGACTGGACATGCAAATCCCTCTTTTATATCCTACAATTAAAATATAATGGTCTGTGAAAATGTGTATTTTAAGTGTTTGGTGATATAAAAATGTATAGAAACGATCAGCCAAAACATTAATCTGAAAAGAAAAAGCTACAATAATCTTGACAGGAGTTTAATCTTGCTACAAACTGACAAGCTTTTTTGCAGCCTCGCTTGATTTAAATCTAATATAGTAAACGGCTGTCATACAAACCGAAATGGCACACAAAGTCTTTAATAATCTCTCCCAAAGTGCTTTTTTACTTTGGCGACAGCAATGTAAATCACTAGATTAACCACAAAATACTGTTCCCCATCTGCTTCAGCCTCATCTCCACCATCCCCTCTGAGTCTCGGTATAGGATGGAGAAACTTCCACCATCAAAATCATATTATTCTGTGCCCTGACTTGCTTTTGTCATAACAACAGGATCACTGAAGCACCAAAAAAGGCTGCTTGGCTTCATCCCATACAATGAGATTGATCATGCAACAGTCCTGGAGACAGCAATTAGACCATGAAACCTTCCTAATCTTAGTATTTAAGTGCTGTGAGTAAGAAAGTGAGGATGACTGGACCAGTGTGGTGCTTCTTTACATTGATAGTTCCATGTAAAGCTTCAGTCCTCCAAGGCAAACTGACGTCTCCAACCAGATGAGTATTTGGGGATTCTCACTGATCACTTCCAGTGGAAAACCATTAGAAATCAGACATCTTTAATCAGTCTTTTATTTAATTTCAAAACATTTTAAATCAAAAGGTGGTTTTCATGGCTGTATGAAGTAAATCAGAAAATATCCAAACCTCTTCATCATCGGTCATATTTTGAATAATACACATTTGTTCAGAAATAATGAAAAAATAGCATTACCATTTAAAATAACTATTTTCTATTTTAATACATTTTTAAATATTACTTATTCTTATGATGGCAAACCTAAATGTTTTAAAATATATATTAAAAATTATATGAAATGTTGTTTCATAAATATAATTACATTTTATATGGAATACTGGTAGAGTTAGGGTTTTAATTTTGCTTAAAGCAGTACAACCCTCGTATATTTTTTTGAATCTAGTGCCATCTACTGTCAACAATCTAGTATCATCAATTGTAGAGGAATCTTAGTGTAAAACTGTTACAACAGCCAACAGCTCATTCACGTACAGTACTTATATAAGGTTATTATTTATTTTCTATTTATTTTTATTCCACAATGTCTGCTTTTACCTCTTCTACAAAACAGCAGGGAAAAGTGTTCAGACATGATGACTCTCACTGTATTGTGCAGTTCAACATTAGCAATCCATGGAGAACATACTCTGAGTCCACATCATCAGATAAAGCACTGACTCCAGCTGCTGGACATGGACTAGCGGTGTGAAATTGGGATAAAGAAGAGATATAAAGTAAGAGATTTAATACAAAGTGGGTGTCAATTTAGGTTTTTTCACTGAGGACTGTATGGCAGTAAAACAGACAGTGTAACAACTGATGAGTCAGTTGTACAGTGTTCAGCTTCACCAGAAGATGGAGTTATTAGACCACCAAACTATACTGATATAACTGACAATTAGGTTCTGATATACACAGACACTTCTGCGTTAAAAAAAAGAAAGAGAGAGAGAGAGAGAGAGAGAAGGAGAGATCAGAAAAATAAACTAAAGGGATTAAGAAAAATAAATACATATTATATTTTGGGAAGGGCTTTAACAGTGTAAAAAAAAAAAAAAAAAATGATAAGAGGAAATAAAGCAATACCGAACAGATGCATGAAGACTTCTTTCCACAAGTCTGTGATTGTGCAAGTTTACCATGACAAAAACAATTCCCCATATATATATATATATATATATATATATATATATATATATATATATATATATATATATATATATGTATATATATATGTATGTATGTATGTATGTATGTATATATATATATATATATGTGTGTGTGTGTGTGTGTGTGTGTGTGCGTGTGTGTGCGTGCGTGTATTCTAAGATATCATAATACATTTAAAACATCAAGTGCAACAACCAAAAAATACATACAAACCAAACAGCAGGGCAAATGAAATAAGTGTCACAACATGCAAATTTTGTCGACATACAAGGAGACCTCTAGGATTGGAAAATACCTTCCAGAGTCCCAAAGTTATGCCCTGCACAACATACAGCATCTTGACAATCTTGTCTGAAACACACAATTCATGGTGCTCTCGTTGAAGCTTTATTTTGGACATAACTGATTTCCAGCTTGTCCTGAAAGACACAAGATCGAAGCAACTGCATCACTCGTTTAGTTTGGAGTAAAGCTGTACCTTTGTGTATTTTTGGCACCTACCACACCTTTAAGGAGCAGCACAATTGAGGGGAACCCGCAACACTCTTTGAAGCTCAAGGGAGGTGAGCTGGTTGAAAGGAGGCCAAGTGACAGCGCTCCAGAACACAATTACAGCCGTACTGCTGAAGAAGGCATGAGACTGCTCAAAGGTGCTCCGCCGTCCTCTCCCATCAGTCACTGAGATCTCCCATGGAATGCACAGACTCCTAGACACACATGACACAAACCCTAACTGACACCTCAGCTCTCAGATAATTTAAGGGCAATGGCTTTTTTTTTTTTTTTCTTTCTTTTTTTTTTTGAAGAAGAAGAAGAAGAAGTGGGGAATGCAAGATCAATAATACACAAAATGTATCAAATAAAACACTAAGCTAATGAAAGTAATGTTTAATCTGTATATTTATCTTGTTTTCCTAAAACATCCTTAAAATGAGATACACTTCTTTACTTGCATTTATTTTACAATGTTAAAATTTGAAATTAAAAGGTAACATTGTTTTTCAGATGCTGCATTTTGAAGTAAGTTTATTATCAATTTGCTTATCTATCTATCTATCTATCTATCTATCTATCTATCTATCTATCTATCTATCTATCTATCTATCTATCTATCTATCTATCTATCTATCTATAGTACACACACACACACACACACACACACACACACACACACATATATATATATATATATATAGAGAGAGAGAGAGAGAGAGAGAGAGAGAGAAAGCAAAACTCTAATAAAGTTTAGAATATATAACTGATGTGTGTTCTGATGTAAACTATTGTATTAAACAGTATGCCATATATCCAGTTCAAAATTATACATTTAGACATTACTGTATGTGGGATATTGATTGAAAGAGACTGGATAAAATTCCCAGTTACACTTTTACTAGTGGCCTGACCAAAGAAAAAAAAAAATAATCCTTTACAATGTTTTTGTGAAATAGAAAAGGAAATATGTGCACAAATATACAAATAAGTCAATTTTCTGAATATGTAACTCTTGTGTTGTCCTCTATCTATACAGTATAAGCTTTCTAACTGAAGATTCATGAGATGAACCTTTGAGCTATTTCAGAGAAATGGTTTATCATCTACATTCTCTTCATTAGTAAGAACTAAAGACTAGATTTTTTAAGGGGTAAGACTATTGCACAGAAAACTATATAATCAATTTTGAGCGACATGACATTAGCAACTAATAATGTAAGAAACCACAGATAAATGTTTCATAATCAATTGCATGAATGTACAAAAGCATTTGCAACTTGTTCAAAAGAATGACAAACTGGTTTTGTGATGTGTATAAATGACTAGATGATGTGGAGGTTGTACAAGTAGTTTTGAGAATTTCATTTCTGATTTGAGAAATGCACCGAAGTGACTGAGAAAAACTGTAAATAAATACATATAAATAAATAGAAAACTATTTTTAAAGGTGGAGAATACAAGATAAAGAGCCAAATAACATAAAACAAATCTGTATTTTTATCTAGCTTTGCTGCAAAAGTATCCTGAGCATCTTTAAAATAAGATTCATTTACCCAAGAATCAAAACTGTGTTCAGATGGAAATATGAAAACTGAAAATCAAAATACTATTGATTGATTAATTGATTAAGAGCAGGGAAGTGTCTGTTTGGCCAGAAACTAGCAATAAATGACATTAATTCTGAAAGAAGCAGAGCATTAGGTTGGGGAAATACCTAATATGATGCATCACGTGTCGGGCATTGGCATCACATGATACCAATTAATGCTTTAAATCGAGATACAAGCAGAGTCCCAGAGAGATTAATAGCTGTTGTCTGTGTCTACAAGTCAGTGGAGATGATTATTACCGAAGTAAATCTCATCCTTCGTTGTCATTGTAACTGAGGAACCTATGGGGATATGTCTGGGCAAGAGGTAGGGGCCAAGCAATTTATTTCTACAATTCACCCAGCCTTCTGAGGGGACCACAATTATTTTCTTTCCCCCTGTATGCCACACGCTCTTTGAGTCGAAAAATTGAGTGGCTCGGAAGCTCTAATCAGAGGTTAAGACAACAGCACGCCGCAGCCTGCAGATCATCAAGCGTTTTTCCGTATCCCATCGCCCAGGAGCACAGAGCAAATCTAAGACGCTGACTCTCACACTCACCTTTAATAAGCCCAGACGCTGCAGGAGGGAGAAACACACCCTGACATATATTTGATGGGGAATATGCCATCTTCAACAGATTAGATGGGTCACAACAAAGACGTTATTTTGACTACAAAGTCTTGTTGTGTATTACTAAATGTAGATGTAGGGGCTTACAAAAAGAGGGTTGAAAGAAAGAAATCAAAACAACTAGAAACCCAGAAACTACACGAGAAAATTATTTATACTTAAATATTTATATCAAGAAACAGATTCCGGTCACCATGCTAAACCGATGCTCTCATCCTATTAAAAAGGATAAAATTACCATAAAATTAAAAGGAATTTTAAGAGATTTACGCATTAAATTAATAGTGAATTCTCAAAATAACAACAACAACAAAAAAAGACAGAATCTCTAACCTTATGACTTCCTCTGTTTGTCAATGCGTTGTAGTTTTGTTCTCCACTTTGTACACATTCAGGCCGGCAATTTCTTTGAAGAATGCATTTCTCCAGTATCTCTTTGGCCTCTCCCGCACACCAACTACACCAAGATGATCTTGGCAAGATCACGTATCATCTGATCTTCTTGACTGGCTTTCTTCTTTTTGCTACGTTCGCGGATGTAAAACTGATACCACATAAAACTGCAAGGACATCAGGATGAGGAAATACTAATGATTTTGATTGATTTTTTAGCTTCGAGAGAAATATGGTCTATAGGAAAACAAACTCACTTGTTGTTGGAGAGTTCCTGGAAATGCTTGTTGACTAAAGTAATGCAGAAAGTTACTTGCCTTTCTAAGGAGTTTTCACAAGTCTTTCCTTTGCATTTGGATGGCATTCTTGTAGACTGCTGGATGTTGTAGAGCTGCCTTTCTTTGTTTTCTATGAAAGTTAAACACAACTGAACCAATCTAGCAGAGCTCTGCAGTGCAGAAGCATTAAAGCCTGAATGCAGGGCCGTTTGAAGGAATTTGGGGGCCCCAAGCAAAATGGACATAGAGGCCCCCCGAAACTTAGTTTAAACTCTGGGCTGTGCAGGATATCAGCTATAATTATAGAGCTTTTGGTACTTTGTGCTTTATAGCGGAAAAATCAGCACTGAGAAGTGATGCATCTGTTGATGTTGAGGATGAAGTTGATGGTGTAGCTGGGAAATAATTGAAACAAAAATCTGAAATTACCTGTGAAGTACGTTTTACCATTTCACTGTTAGCATATTGAAAGAGGTCACTATTACCAGCTCAGGGGTGCTTTAAATGAACAACTAAGTTTCTTTTTTTAGATTTTTTTTTTAAATGCATAGAATGCAATGCATACATAAAAAAAAAAAACATTTAATTATTAATAATTGTTTCTCTGTATGTACTTGTACTTTGAACAATGACAATAAAGTTGACAGATGAATTAAGTGCATTTAAGTGCCATTCAGGTGGGTTTTTAAATAAAGCATTTTCTGAGATGCACATTAAACACCAAACATTAATTTCTCTTTTAATTAATGAAAATTAAGCAAACTAAAGTTTTTGTTAAGAGCAGTTCTGTAGATGTTGTTCATGTGTTCACATCCTTATTTAGTGAGACATCAGACGCGAGACTGAAATCACCGCGAGCGTCACGCGCGCTTCTGTGCGTCTTCAAGGAAGACGCGCTTCTGCTCCTTTCATTAAGAGAGACACGCAGAACATGCAGGATTCATATTTAAACAGACTGTTCCTGCTTAATATTTACAGATATTAGTCCGTATCGTGGTTTGATGTAAGTGCAATGACCTATTTTTAATTCATTCATTCAAAATTTGGCAAATTACGTGTCATTCTGCGTTAAACTGTAAATTCCGTTTTTATGACTGGATTCCGCGATTCTTGCAATCGAAACACGCCACGACGTTCTCTTTATGTTTGCCTGAGCCCTCAAATCAAAACACTGCTGACTCATTGCATTCTGCGATATCTGATCTGCGTTTCCCGTTAAAAAAAAAACATATTACAGTAACCATATTCCTTCCGTTCGAAAAAAAAAAAGCAGAGATCACTTGACTTGGTTGGCCTGCTGCTGTCAGCGACAACTGAGAGGGGCCCCCTTGAGGGGGATCCCAATAACAGTGTCATTAGATGTTACTGCATTGACGATCAAAGGGGCGCTCACACAGTGTCGTTGCATTTTATTCTTAACCAGTCGTTGTCTTGGGGCCCCAGGTCAGCTCGGGGCCCCAAGCAATTGCTTGGTTTGCCTGCCTTGTTGCTACGGGCCTGCCTGAATGATGTTAAATAACATAAGTAACAACCACCTGGACATGGATTTTGATTTAATAAGATCTCACAGAGTCTAGTTTATTTTAATGGGGTATATACAACTACATTATTCTACTAACAGGTAATGATGTAACTACCTGGCGAATTTCCGCAAGGAGCGGAAGTGTCAATTTGAAACAGTTGTCCTCAAACTAGGATCCATGAACACTCTGAGAGCCGCATGGGGGTGCTAATGCTACGTGAACAACTCGAGAGTAACACAATGCTGAATGTGTTTTTCTTTTTATTCCTTAATATTCCTATATTTAATTCCTTGTATATATATATATATATATATATATATATATATATATATATATATATATATATATATATATATATATTCATATATTATTATTATTATTATTATTATTATTATTATTATTCATTTTTTTATTTTTTTATGCTGGTACACTTGTTGTTTTGTCTTTTTTCCTCATTAAATCATATATGAAATAATTTAGCCTAACACTGCTTGCTCACTAGTGGATCCTCTGCAGTGAATGGGTGCCGTTATAATTACAGTTTATACAGTTTTTAAAAATATATAACAATAATCCACAAGTAATCCACATACCTCCAGTCCATAATGTATTATGAAACAAAGAACAGCATATTCATAAGAAATAAATCCATCAAGGTGTTGACTTAAAACGATGCTTCTGTCCAAAATATGAGTCCAAAATATCACTTCCTCCAATGAAAAATCCACCCCCGTATTGCCCTCTCACATCAGAATCTTTTTTTTAATTTTATTTATGCTTGATCTGTGCATGTTTCCTTATTCAGATGAGAAACAACTTTTGGAGACAGCAACATTATGGATGAAGGACTAATTTACCTGGATTTCTTCCAAATCTTGGATTGCATTAGGGTGAGCAAATTTCCAGCAATTTTTCATTTTTGATTGGTATTCCTTGTGAAATACATTGGATGAGATTTTAATGAAGCAAAGAAATGGCAAAGGGAACTTTTTTTCTTTCTTTTTCTTTCTTTTCTTTTTCTTTTTTTTTTTTTTTTTTGTTTTTTTGGTCTAGGCGATCTCAAGAGTTATGATGGTCTGCTGCCTGTCAGATGAAATAGTCATAACATTCACAATAATGTACGATTTCTCTTGGTTGGGGAGAGCTCTCCTCTGTGGGCTTAAACGGCTCTGGGCTCTGTGATACACAGGTCCCGATGACCACCCAGCTTGACATTTGATGTTTTTTCTTTTACTCGCCCTTCTGCGGGCCCTAGGTCAGCCGCTGCTCTCAGATACTCAACGTCAACTTCCACAGAGCCTGTCACTCTACACCCAAAGTGTGATTCTTGTCAAAAATGGTACATGGAGAGCCTGTGTGGATTGATGATGTTGACTATTGCTGGAATATCCATGATCTTTCATCTAATTTAACCTAACTGTTGCAGGTGATGTTTACTTGGAATCTATTTTAAAACCATTATTCTGGCTATTTATATTTGGCAAATGTGTAAATAAAATATGGTCAGGATAGGATGTGCTGTTATTTGCAGTCTCTCAAGTATCCAAAAAGACAAGAATACCATATTGTGAAGTGCCTTTAATATTTCAGATTTAATAAAGACTCAGAGTCATTCCATCATAAATTAAAGCAGTATACCCATTTCACTCTTTAGAAGGCGCCAGCCGTGATCGTCTTGCATGATATTTCCAATTATCAACTTTGAAGAGTGAGGGAAACTATTAATTAGGGAGGTTAAGAATGGGTTCAGTGGACATAACACATACTGAGTAGACCTGTCAAACCCAGATTCACACTTTATACACTTTACTGCAGCTCCGGAGCTTCTCTGAAAAGCTTTTTAATAGATAGAAAGCACAAAACCGGTTGCTTATTCCAAGGTTTATCTTTTACTAATGAGGTTATATTGTAATGATTCTCGGATAACACCTTTGTTTAAATCAGTTTAATATGTCAGTTTAGTTTCTGTCATTTGTATTTGATTTTAATAGTTTGTTTTTAATTTTCTTTATTAATTACAACTAATGAAGTTATTGAAGAAGTGCAACTAATGTGTTGCACAGTTTGTAACTTCTGGTACCACTTTGCTTAGACAATTAAGGTAAGAATTAAACTCAACTATTTTTATTATTATTATTATTATTTTTTTTGGCAATAAGTATTATATTTAAGTATTTTTTTAATTGTATTAATAGCATATGTCTTTTAATGCAAAAAGTTGCTCTTCTGTATACACTCTTAAAAATAAAAGTTCTTTATTGGCATATATGACTTCACAAAAAAACTTTTAGAATCCAGTTATAGCAGAAAATTGTTCTTTATTTTTTATTTTAAATGTTAAATCCTTAAGTAACGATTTTCAGTAAGGTCCCATGAATAATATTTAACTACAACAAACTAAAAATATTCTAAATCATTAACAAAGATTCATAAATACTGTAACAAATCTATTTTATAAACAAAGTACTGTTTGAGATTATCTAATGTTTCAGACAGAGGATCGTAGCTCTTCTTCTCCACAGGGTGGAGCACAAGACTTTTGTGTGGATTTGAAGGCATCCAATCTGGATACCGATATTACTAAAGTGCATGCTTATTTTTCTGGTATTTAACTCTATATTATCAGCTTCAAATTCATAGCAGGTTTACTTATTGTACGTTACATGCAAAACTATATGTTAGCTATTGCTATGCAAAAGAATACTGATTTTCCCCCACAGTTGGTTTATAAATTGGCTGTTAATTGTGCAAATAGACTCTTAAAATCCAAGATTCTCACCGTGCCTGATTTTATTGTCCAGAAACGTCCGCTCCAAAATTATTACTGTACTTGAAAAGAAGGGATGGGCGTGAATCGCCCTCTAAAAAGGGCGAAGGAGCAATGGGTTTTCTCCACTCTTATTGGGTGCGCGCTTCACTCTTTCTCAAGACAGCTGAAGTAGCAGGAACACGGATTGCACCAACTATGGATATAACAGGTAACATAATGGACAACATAAAGTAGAATGAGCTCAAAGAAAACATAGAAAGAAATACTAGATTTCATGGTGTTGTTGTTGGCATTTATGGATTTAATCGGAAACGTATGGTGCAACATAAAGTAGAAATGAGCTCAAAGAAAACATAGAAAGAAATACTAGATTTCATGGTGCTGTTGTTGGCATTTATGGATTTAATCGGAAACGTATGCAATTATTATGGAAGTGGTATTAACTATAGAAAAGGATCTCGGGTGACTGTAAAACTTTATTTTTGTTAACGCAGTTAATGTTAAACGCAGTTGACGTTGTATTCTAGCTGAGATTAGGTGCTGCGTCTCGTTGCGCAATTTAACATCGTCAACCATCATACTGAGATAGTTCAAGATAAATTATAATTCCTGCATTATTATTAGTAGTAGTATTAGTAGTATTAAATATTTATATATTTTGTTCTGATTTCTCGTTTTTTTATCATTCAGGAATCATTGTGCAAAATACTCTGAGCACCCTCAACTGATGCGCATAGACGAAAAGAAAAGGAGTGTGTGACGGTGAGTTACACAGAGAGAGAAAGAGTAAGAGAGAGAGAGAGAGAGAGAGAGAGAGGTTAGTTTGGACCAGGTGATAGACCCACATCAAACCTCCAAGGGGCTGGTGGTTAAGATCAGTTTGCATAGGATTCTTGTTCCGATCATGGTGCCAGCATCCTGTCCCGGACCCTTTGCCATGCTGGCTCTCGCCTTTCTCCTGGGATGTGGCATAGGGCTCTGTCTGGGCCAGAATGACACGGAGCCCATCGTTCTGGAGGGAAAGTGTCTGGTGGTATGCGACTCCAACCCCTCTTCTGACGGAGGAGTCACCTCTTCGCTTGGGATATCTGTGCGCTCCGGCAGCGCCAAAGTGGCTTTTTCGGCCGTCAGAGGGACAAACCACGAACCTTCGGAGATGAGCAACACATCCATGACCATCTATTTTGACCAGGTCAGGTGTCCCGTTGGTGACTTTGTAATCACATCAACTGCATATGCTCGGGAATTTCAGCCAGAAACTTCCCGAAATAACAAGTTCTATTCTATTCTATTGGACGTACTTGTTTAAACAGTTTAGTTGGGTTTTTTGGGAGGGGTGGGGGTGGGGGTAACTAATATTATTTCATTAAACTCATTAAATGTTGGGCAGATACAATGTATGACGTGCCTAATAGTCTCCAATATATACCTTTCAACGAATTGCTTAGTTGCAAAATCTTTTTTTATCGCCCATACTGTCAAAAATTTTACATAAAACCAAGTGTATAGATTAACAAGCGTGACGTTTTTAGATTAACAATAACCGACCCGCTGTCATTAAAACCGACCTGTAGTAATTAAAACTGACCAGATGTATTGACAGGTTTGCGCTTATGGCAGGCCGTTTTAACATGTAACATGATTTTTTTTCTTTCCTTTTCCTTTTTCTTTTCTTTTTTTTTTTTTTTTTTTTTTTTTTTTTGTAACCAGTAGGATATATTTATTATAATTTTGTAAGGTTATATTGCCAAATAAATAACAGTATCAAATAAATACTTGCACAACTGGAACTCAAGCTAGTATCTAACTATTCAAACTGTTACCAGTTACCAAAGAAGAATAGTGCCAGAATTAATAGAACTTACAAAATTGAAATATCTTCTAGCAATAATTGGAATAAATAAAAATAAAATGAATATCATATCATATGCAACACATATTTCATATAATTGAATGGTCAAAACACACACTCACACAATTTCTCACTACCAGAGTAAGTGCTAGTATCCAACGAACAGTTACAAAAACATTCCACTATTAGATTATCGTCAAAATAATAAAATAATAATACACATCTAAAACCAAAAATATTTACTGGTTGTTTGTAAGGAATTAATGTTAATACAGCTTGCCACACTGCGCTCGAGGATCCGCAAATGTTGGTGTAAAATTGCTAATCTAAAAGTAAATGTGATATGTAGATTCGCACATTTTCATTTCCTATCGGATTTGTAACACTTCATGTTGCTTTTGTTTCAGGTCTTAGTAAACATTGGCAATCATTTCGACCTAAAAGCGAGTTTGTTTACCGCACCACGCAGAGGAATATACAGTTTCAGCTTTCATGTGGTCAAGGTCTACAACAGACAAACCATACAGGTGAGCAGAGCAGTTTTGCACAAAATACAATTGCAGTCACCTCTCATGCTATGCGTTATTCACGAACCCTTGTAGAAAGTCTATTCTCTGCTTTCAAAGGACTAAAGTGCGTTGTGTCATGTTATTCAGGTTAACCTGATGCAGAACGAATACCCGGTCATATCTGCTTTTGCTGGAGATCAGGATGTCACTCGGGAGGCGGCGAGTAACGGAGTTCTACTGATGGTGGAGCGCGAGGATCGAGTCTATCTCAAGTTGGAACGAGGGAATCTAATGGGCGGATGGAAATACTCCACGTTCTCTGGATTTTTAGTCTTTCCTCTTTAACTGACTCGCAGACGTGTTACTGCAAGTAATAGTTTCCAAGTGACCGAGGAAGAACGAGCATTAGTTCTTTGAACAAAACTGAAATCTAGCAAAATTGTATATGGACGCGTCCACAGGGAGTTCCCGCCTTTTTTGGCCGCAGCGATTTTCAGTCGCGATTGTTTGGATTTTATCGATGGGAAACAATTCGCAACTGACAATTAACTGGACCACAATATAAACGAGAAGATATTTAAGACGAAGACGAACTTCAAATCCTGAACTAGGTGTATTTATCAGTGCTTTATTTTGTGTTTGTATAGCCTTAATGATTCGGCTTCCGTCCAGTGAGGTGTGTGGTGTGGAGCTGCGGAAGTGCTTTATGGCCCCAAAGCATTTTTGCACGAATGGAAGATTCCTGTTTTGTGCTGTCAATGATGTGTCATTTGGATGCAGAACATACTGAAAATATGCCAAATGTAGGCCACCTGCTATACAGTGAATATAATGAGAAAAAAAAAAAAAAAAACATATATCAGCCAATGAAGACGTCTTAAGAACTTTTTGCTAGACATCTATCTAATTTATAAAATACATATTTACATTATGATGTGTTCTACATTCCGGATAATAAGTAGCTTTGATTGATTTAGTGTTCAGTGACAATGCTCACAGATGTAAGTTGTGGAAAAAGAAAAATCCCTATATAATGTTCCGCCTAATAAAATATTGTATTGTACACTTATTTACTCAATCTTTTTATTATTATTATTAACCTTGATTATTTTTTTAATGAATGATAAAAATCGTATTAATGAATTGTGCATGCACATTTTTCTTTGCTTTGACTACCATGCAATAGCGAATATAACGGCGCTGTCCATGGTGCTGAAGCAACACTCAAGAGTTCAAGAAATATTCTCAGATGTCTCAAGACTGGATGATAAACAATTATGTATGCTGCTCTAAATACATTATTTATTTTTGCAACCTTGAATCATTGTCTGTTCGGCATTTTTCTTTTCTTTTTTCTTTTTTTTTTTTTTTGGATAAGACCTACAATCTTTTCCGATTATGATAATGACATACCTGAATGAGTGGACTGAAGCAAGGCGATAGTAATATTAAATTAGCTTTGGTTTCTACAACTGCTGGCCCATTAAAACACACACTCTCATGCACATAACACATCTGCGAGCACACACACACAGTGCTTGCCTGCCCTGTGTCTGATGTACACATATGCATATGCATACATAAAACACCAACAGAGCTGCATACAAATGGGAACATAAAGATCAACACAGAAATATTAACAGACATGCATTAAAATGTACTACATTAGCTGGACTTGCTTTAGAGAAACTATAAGTGTTCCAGCTTTTAAATAAAGAAAATACATTTCTGTCAGCCACATATTATTTTGTGCACCTGCATTAATTCCCTGATTTGTAATATGAATATAACATATAATATAACATTCTATAAATATAACACATATAAAATTCATAAAAGGAAGCTGGTGCACAAATGAATGGTTAAAAATCATGCATACAAATTAAGGTCTTCGACTGTTCTCAACAGACCAAAGATACAGAATGTTTATGGTATTAGATCATAGACCTTACAGCATAATTATTTTAAAAGTTTAAGAAGTTGCAAGCCATGACTCTTAAGCAAGCATGAGAGTGCTGAACTCTATGTGCACATGTGTACTGGACTGTGTCATTAAGGGTAATTTGAGGTGTGAGTATTGTAATAAGGCCTGTCATAAGCCATAAGTGAACTGAAGAGGATAAAGGTTGACTGCTTCTTTTTCTGATCCACTTACAGTTTTAAACCCGGTGAGATAATGTATATGTAAATATAATTAAAATAATATTAGAATTGATTTAGAATTGATTCTTGCCTTTGTCAAGCATTGGCAGTAAATATAGCAGAGAAAGTAAAATGCAATGAATTTCTAGATTTGAGATAATGTTGTTTGCCCAAATACATTCAATTCATTTTATGAGAAATTTACTTTGTTTTAGATTTTTTAAAATTCTTTTTTAAGCACCATTTTAAGCACCATTTGGATCAAAGCTTTAAAACATAAAAGTTTACTGTTTTTTTTTCTCTCTCTCATTAGAATTTACTTAGAAAGGGCAGCTCATCTGTCTTTCTTTATCTATCTATCAAAATATTCTTAAAGTTTCATTGTGTTTTCCTGTTCAATGTGACATCCATTTTCATTCAGAGTTGAGAGTAGAGCATAGATCCATTTATAGAATTTAGCTGCTTCTTTTTTATTATTTTTATTTCTATGACAAACCTTTTATGTGTGTGAGAGAGAGAGAGAGTATGGAATCTAATAAAATAGAATTGGGCCCTACATTTCTAATCTTTAACAAGCAAATGTTTACCTCTGTACACTTTAATTACTTATTTGTCAAATTAATATTGTGGTTGTCATGGTGTTATTTATGATAGCAATATAAGATCTTAACCCCCCTAATCATGAAAGGCATCTGATGACCTCATAGTTCAAATCTCTGCACTACTATTGGTCCTCAGATGGTGCATAAAGTAGATATTATTGGCAGGTCTCATTATGTTACAAATGTAAAGGAAAATGAGGCCAATGTAGATATTCCTCTTCTATTAAAATTTATTGTGGAGTTAGCAGCTTGTTGTTTGACATAGACTTATATACATCTCATTAAAGAAGTTAGATCATAAAATTCCCAGCGCAGTAAATTAGTGTACTCACAGACATTTTTATGAGTGCACAGATGGCCAAAGACTGTGTATTTTTAATTATCTGGAAAAAAATCAGCAGCACCTTAAGATGTATGTGGTTTTCAGTTTACAGACCAAAAAGAGAGTTTTTCTACAGAAAGACAATTCTAATTAACTTCCATTGTGCATTCATCTCAGAGCTCAAGTTTCATACAGACCCAGCAGGACCATCCACCTTCCAGTTAACTCTCAGCAAGACACACACTTGAATCATTTAAAATCTGGAATTGCATACTAGGATATTATCAGTGGGTTTTAGGGTTTTATAGTTGCAGCTGTGTTATTTTTCAAAGACATCAGTTGAAGCTTTTATTTAGTTAGTAAGTAAAGCTGAAAACTAAATGATTATTATTATTATTATGTTAATTATTATTACTTATAGTTTTTATTTAGTTATGTTGTTTATTTACTTCTAATTTCTAACTTACAACTTTCAGGAAAATAAGATTATCTATTCACACAAACTGATATATTACATCAAAACAACAAGCATAGCAGGTGAGTTGCATTATGGACGGTTTTCTGTTTCAATCCCATTCACCTTTTCCCAGCATGCACCAGGGCATGAATAATTATTAAGATTGTTGTTTGACTGTTTTACAGTTTTAGTTACACTGTTGTTCATTTTGTTGTCATGTTTAGTAACTTGTTGCCGTGTGATGTCAGAAAGCATTTCCTCACCCACCACAATGATCAGAAATTGGATTTTACACTTGTTGTGTTTTATACCTACTGTGGTCTGTATGTGGCATTTTAGCGTATTTATTTCACGTGTTTTCATATCATTTTATCAACATATTAAGAAAACAAACACTTTGCTCTTTTTGACTTACATAAAAAAAAAAAAAAAAAAAAAAAAAAAAAAAAAACATAACATTGGACATGGGGAATTGTGGCTTAATTTGATTTAATTTAATTTAAAAAGCATTATTAATATTTTTATTTTACCTCAAGTTCTATGAACACCTCAGTATGCACAGGAGTTTCAGAACTAACAGGACTTCATTCAATTATGAAACTTCTCCAAATACATATATAGTTTGAGAAGTTTCTCTACTTTATATCACTGTAATGCACAATATAAAAACAATAATATAATAATACTGTGAAAAATACTTTGACTTTCACACCAAAACAATTTTACATTCCTCTGTTTCTTCTGTGGTTGTGATTAACTATTAGCGGGCTCCCAATTTAGAGGCTCATACTGCATCTCAAGAGCCCAGAGGAAGGTAATCTAGCTCAGGAAATGGCTCAAACCAATATGCTCCCTCTGAGATTGGCCTGGACAATCAAAATGGTGAACAGCATTGTGCACCGCTTTTGAGCTCTGATAAGAGGCCTTCTTCATCTTGACGAAATGTCTATTTTTGACTTTCCAGACTATATACAGAGACCAGTTTGTCTCCTTGAGACATGGAGGAAACAAAACAAACTAAAATCTCATTACTGTTCTTGATGTAATGATGAATGATAATTCATTATACATGGAAAATCACTGCTGAATTAAAAACATAAATGATTTTGTGGCTTGATGTGTTAAAAACATCCCTATTAAACAAACCCCTTTAATATCACTTCATTCAGACCAATTATCAGGTTACCAAGACAGATGAACATTGAATGTTTGCATTTTATAGCCATTCCTAATGGATTTATCTACGTATTTAATGCAGGTTTCCTTGTTAAAAGGCTGTCCTTAATTTTCACGGTCCACTTTAATTGTCTTGTTTTTACATAAGGGATTCAAGGATATTAATACCGGTGCCATAGTTTTCATATAGATTAAAGCTTTGCTCTAGGGAAATGGCACATCGGTGAAGATGTTTCATCCTCTGGCTCGACATTTATATTCATATGTGTGCTCATTTTAACAGTTTTTGCCTGAGCGTTATATTTTTATGTGCTTCCTCTTGAATGTGCACTATGCTGTGCACTATGTGGCATGTAATTAAAAATGACTGGTAGGACAAGTCAAGGAATGTATAAAAAAAGAATAACAATAAAAAGTCAGTGCATCATGCGGCAGCTACTGTGCATCCAAAATGTTCAAAACAAACAGAAGCTACTGGGGAAACACCTGTCAGGAGATTCTGCATCCAGATGATTCATGCAAAGGAGTTAAAAAAAATAAATAAAATACATTATGGAGAAAAACATAAGAAAATAATCTTACTTCTGGATCTGCAGTTGCTCAGTAAGTAAACCTACATTACAGTGCAATTTCCATGCATTTAAATGTCACATATGCAGCATTGTAATGTAAGGGTACTGACTTCCACATAAATCGTGTTGGCTACATTTAATTTTGAATAGAAATTAGTAAGCAGTATTGGACTGGAAAATCAGAAATAACTTTGTGTTCTATTTACTGGGAATGCAGGGAATTCCCTGCGATTTACAAACCCAAACGGACTGAAAAGTCAGCAGTTTTCCAAATCTAATATGAACTGGATAAAAACAAATAATAGTATGAGTATATTCAAACATTATGTTTCAGATTGCTCTCTGAAATCGTTCATTTAGATAAACAAAACAATCTTTTGTTAGATCAAGGTTACATTATGTGGCAAATTACTTATTTAGGGACTTTATTGGACGGCTTTCTGGAATATTTGATTCTGGTTCATCAATGTCATCCTCTAGCAGTCAGATATTACTTAATATTTGCATTTGTATATAGGAACTCTTGTCTGGGTTATAATAGGGGTTATCTGCAACAAACTTTCATATTCTGTAAAACAAGGCTGTGTCATTCCTGATTGGTCTTGGTTAAATATGCAGCTGTTTTACTCAAGATGCCATCAAAGGATATACCAAAGATGAGCATAACTTACAGATTGATATCTAAAAGATTTTTCTTCTTCTTTTTATCAATATCATTCAGATATTACAATTGAATAAAAAGGCATTAATAAAAACAACAAGCTAGGTTCACTGATTACCTTGAGTCCACAGATATCACCATCAGTTCATGCTGTTGTTAAAGGGTTAGTTCACCCAAAAACGAGAATAAGCATGTTTTACTCACCCTCAAGCCATCCTAGGTGTATATGACTTTCTTATTTCAGACGAATCCAATCGGAGTTATATTAAAAATTGTCCTGGCTCTTCTAAGCTCTATCATTGTATTGGGTGGGTGTTTCTTTTCAACAGTCTAAAACACATTAAATAAAGCAAATGCATCCATAATAAATCGTGCCTCACATGGCTCCAGGCAGTGAATGATGGCCTCCTGTAGCGAATCCATGCATTTTTGTCAGAAAATCCATATTTCAAACATAATAAAGACTTTTCTATCACTTCCACTTCTGTCATACAGTAGATCAGTCATGGACACTTACTATTTCCACTATTGTATCATTATTATTAAACATGAATGTTCAGTTTGTCATTTTTCTTTCATGTGAAAACAGAATATCCATTTTTCTTTTTTCAGAAAATTTTCATTCTAATTTAAATTACAACATAAAATAAATTCAGACATAGCTAGATGCACTGCAGTAATAAGAATTTCGGCAGAAAATGCAGTAAAATGCTAAAATGTGTATTTCCTATGTTGAAATTACTCTTTTTGGAAGGTAGAGAACAGTATTGTCAACAGTATTGTAAATTAATATTTAAAATAATTAGTGCCATGGCGTTTCAATAGTTTCATGAGAATGACCCACATAATGAAAAATAAATATACTAAAATGTATCTGAAATACATTTATGTCATGCTAAGTATATTACAAATACAAACCTGATTCCAAAAAAAATGGGACACTGTACAAATTGTGAATAAAAACAGAATGGGATGATGTGGAAGTTTCAAATTTCAATATTTTATTCAGCATACAACATAGATGACATATCAAATGTTTAAACTGAGAAAATTTATCCTTTTAAGGGAAAAATAAGTTGATTTAAAATTTCATGGCATCAACACATTTAAAAAAAAGTTGGGACAAAGCTATGTTTACCACTTTGTGGCATTCCCTCTTCTTTTTATAACAGTCTGCAAGCGTCTGAGGACTGAGGAGACAAGTTGCTCAAGTTTAGGAATAAGAATGTTATCCCATTCTTGTCTAATACAGGCTTCTAGTTGCTCAACTGTCTTAGGTCTTCTTTGTCGCATCTTCCTCTTTATAATGCTCCAAATGTTTTCTATGGGTGAAAGATCTGGACTGCAGGCTGGTCATTTCAGTACCCGGATCCTTCTTCTACGCAGCCATGATGTTGTAATTGATGCAGTATGTGGTCTGGCATTGTCATGTTGGAAAATGCAAGGTCTTCCCTGAAAGAGATGACGTCTGGATGAGAGCATATGTTGTTCAAGAACCTGGATATACCTTTCAGCATTGATGGTGCCTTTCCAGATGTATAAGCTGCCCATGCCACACGCACTCATGCAACCCCATACCATCAGAGATGCAGGCTTCTGAACTGAGTGCTGATAACAACTTGGGTTGTCCTTGTCCTCTTTAGTCTGGATAACATGGCATCCCAGTTTTCCAAAAAGAACTTCAAATTTTGATTTGTCTGACCACAGAACAGTTTTCCACTTTGCCACAGTTCATTTTAAATGAGCCTTGGCCCAGAGAAAACGCCTGTGCTTCTGGATCATGTTTATATATGGCTTATTTTTTTACCTATAGAGTTGTAGCCGGCAACCACAAATTACACGGTGGATTGTGTTCACTGAGAATGTTTTCTGGAAGTATTCCTGAGCCCATGTTGTGATTTCCATTACAGAAGCATTCCTGTATGTGATGCAGTGCCATCTTAGGGCCCGAAGATCACGGGCATCTTGTACGGTTTTCTGGCCTTGACCCTTATGCAAAGAGATTGTTCCAGATTCTCTTTGGATGATATTATGCACTGTAGATGATAACTTCAAACTCTTTGCATTTTTTTCTCTGAGAAACTCCTTTATTGCTCCACTATTTTTCGCCGCAGCATTGGAGGAATTGGTGATCCTCTGCCCATCTTGACTTCTGAGAGACACTGCCACTCTGAGAGGCTCTTTTTGTACCCAAGCATGTTGCCAGTTGACCTAATAAGTTGCAAATTGGTCCTCCAGCTGTTCCTTATATGTACATTAAAAATTTCTGGCCTCTTATTGCTACCTCTCTTATTGTGTAACTCTCATGAAATCCAAAATGAGCCAATATTTGGCATGACATTTCAAAATATTTAACTTTTAACATTTGATATGTTATCTATATTCTACTGTGAATAAAATATATGTTTTTGAGATTTGTAAATTATTCCATTTCTTTTTACACAATTTGTACAGTGTCCCAACTTTTTTGGAATCGGGTTTTGTACATTTACTTATTTATGTACTAAAAACAAAAAAACAAAACAAAAAAAAAAAAACCCTGCAGTTGTACTTTTGGTATACTAAACTGGTATACTTAAAGTCTGCTTAAATTGGAACAGCTAATTTTGTGTTTAATTTTGTGGAAGTAGTGCTGAAGTCCAACTAAAGATTTACTGAAGTATATCTGATTGTGCTAAAGTATTTTGTATATACTTTAAATATCTTGCATTTAAAAACAGGTATTATTCAAAGATCATTACAATCCTCATCAATAGTGACATTAAAACTCCAAATAAAGTTCAATTATAATTTTTTTTCACTAAGTTTTGAGTAATACGTTAGTAAATAGACCTTCAGAGGGCTCCCTCACCTGAATTTTGACTCTCACACTGCATTTCCCATCAGCCACGTATCTAGCATTGATCACTCAGCCTAGCTGTAACCAATCAGCTTGCCTATATAAACAGACAGTTACTTCCATCTCATTATGAAGTCTTGTATTACTGTGGTTTACATTTCTGAGTGGTTTCCTCTGTTTTGCCTGCCTGTTGTGACCCTATCTTTACCTCGTGTTTGATTCTCTGCCGCCTTCCCCGAATTTAAGCCTGTTTACTGATGATAGTTGTGTTTGTCCTCTGTCACTGTGTTTTTGTGCATGACCGTTGCCTGTTTGACCATGATTCTAATAAAAGCCTGTTTATGGATCCCACTTCGAAATATGTGTTGTTACAGAAGACTTCACCATCTCACGCTTTATCTCACCTGTCCTCAGCATTTTCTCCCCTAGTAAATTTTGCGGCACACCAACACCAGTTGAATCGCCTGACATTCACATTGAATTTCCATGTTTCTCCACCAGAGACACCACGACACCAAAGACGCCACGACACCATCTGACTCTGCCATTACATATGCTGTGGAGATTACATCTCAAGTGAGTCCTTGCCTAGCATTAACCAGGAAAGTTTGACGGTGATCCAACGAAATGTAAAGGATTTATTCGTCAGTGCTCACTGTTTGTGTATCAACAACCTACACTATATTCTACCGAGGTTGGTAAGATCGCATTCATTTTTTTCTTTACTCATCCTCGAGAGTGGATCACGGTGTTTGGTTCCCCTTTCCCATCATTCAAAATATTCTTGCAGTGGTTCTGTTAGGTCTTTGATCACCCTAAAGAGGGCAAAAATGCTGAAGATCATCTACTTCATTGGTTGATGACAGGCTTAAAGTACTGTTTAGAAGAGAAGTCACAAACCACAATCTGAGCTGGACTGCCGTGATGAGAGGAGGAATTTTTAATCAATATATTTAGCTTGCCATCCAGATTGACAGCCTCATCAGATCGCGAAGACCAAACACTCGTTGCACCTACCGAGCCCCCGTACCCGCTGCCATAGATGAAACTGAACCCATGCAAGTTAATTCTTACCACCTATCACCTGAAGAGAGAAATCGTCAACTATCCCAACATCTCTGTTTTTACTGTGGTCAGTCAGGTCATCTACGAATCTCCTGTCCCTCACGCCCGCATTCTGAGTCTCGGGCATTGGTTTTCCTGTTGATGCTTTAATCCAGATCTGTGTGTTACGGCACCTATTACTATCAATGTAAATGGCAATCACTACCAATGACCTATTGGATTCTTGAATGGCTGAGGAATGTCTAAAGAATTTGCTCATTATAATAATATCTCTCTAATACGTTGCTCCTCTCCTTTGACAGTGGAAATGATAGATCTACGCTTGCTGGGATAAGGACGAGTTACATTCAAAACAAAAGAATTGGTATTCTTCATTCAGAAAATATTAAATTCTACATTCTCCATACACCTCACATGCCTGTCATCCTTGGTTTAACCTGGCATCACAGACACAACCCTCACGTCTCATGGAAAGAAGGTCAGATCACCAGATGGAATAATTTGTTACCCTAAATGTCTCGCTAAAGTCTCACTTCTGTCTGTCCAGTCCATTACTGTGTCAGAGGAGAAACCCCATGATCTCAACCTCCCTCCTGAATACAATGACTTGTTGGTGGCCTTCAGTAAAGTCAAGGATCTAAATTACTGCTTCATCATGTCTGGAATGTGCCATCGACCTACTCACAGGGACAACACCACCTAAGGGTCGTATCTTTCCCCTATCCCAGCCTGAATCAGAAGTCATGAAGCAGTACATTGAGGAAGAGTTAACCAAGGGCTTCATATGGCCTTCTACATCACCCACGTCTGCTGGGTTATTCTTTATGCAGAAGAAAGATGGAGGTCTTTGGCCATGCATTGATTACCGAGGTTTGAATGAGATAACTGTTAAGTTTTGATACCCCCTACTTCTGGTCCCTGCAGCCCTGGAACAACTGATAACAGCCAAATATTACACCATGCTCAATATTCACAGTTCTTAAAACCTTATCTGCATTAGAGATTGAGATGAATGGAAGACAGGTTTCTCCACTAGTACAGGGCATTATGAATATTTGGTCATGCCCTTCGGCCTGGCCAACAGTCCATCAGTCTTCCAAGCCTTCATAAATGTTGTGTTCAGAGACATGCTAAACAAAATAATCACTGTATACTTTGATGGTATTCTGATCTTTTTTTTAGATACGCTTAAAGAACACATCTAGCACTTTAGAGCTGTACTCAAACAACTCATCCACCACAAACTATATGCTAAAGCAGAGAGGCCATTGCCTGTTTGACCACAATTCTAATAAAAGCTTGCTTATGGATCCCAATTCGAGTGACGTATCGTTGCATGAATAGACTTGTACTATACTTAGTATGAAATACATGTAATTTAAATAAAGAATTTTTATACTATGGTATAATTAAACTTTACATAATTTAGAGTATCACTTGTGCACAATGCACATTTCTTAATATTAAGCCTAAAATTATAAATTAAAATGATAAAGCCTGTTTTAATGTTGATGAGGATTTTATGATCTTTGGATTATATAGTTATCTAAATGCACTATTTTTAAAGTGCACCTGAAGTATACTTGCAGTAGTTCCACTTCAGCACGATTAAATATTCTTCAGTACATCTTTAGCACTACTTCTGCATAGTTACAGTGCATTAAGTAGAACATTTGTTGTTCAAATTAAGCAGACTACAAGTATACCAGTTTAGTGTACCAAAAGTACAATTGTAGGGCATTTCGAATAAGTACATACTGTAAATATGTACATTTATTTGTAGTATACTTAGCATGAAGTAACTATTTTAAATATGCTTATTGTTCAGTAGGGTAGGTTAAATGTTAAATGCAAACTGATGGCTTAAAAAAAAAAAAAAGCATATTGATTAACAACCTTGCAGGCCTCTCTGTAAAAGTTTAGAAGTAAGAATAGGTTTCTCAAGGGGACAATTAATTGGATATTAACTTCTGGAAACAGACTGATGTACTCTATTGCTGTGATATTTTGTCCATATAGTGCTACAGGTAAGATTATACAGCAGCCATAACAGCTGGATGCTGTACACCTGTAAAAAATTGCTTAATG
>NC_068419.1:24730866-24751770 GCF_023724105.1 Carassius gibelio
CGGTCATATTTTACCATGTTTACTATATGTTTAGCGTGCATAGCTTATAAATATTTCTGCCTTGTATGGTGATTCTAATCCACAGTGGATCAAGTTATTTCAAACACTCGCTGCTGACTGAAAGTGAGTTTTGAGCTCGACTTATTTAAAAAAGTGTTTAATGCTGGTGTTAAAGCTGTTATCTTTCTGAAATGATCCTCAGCGCAGACTATCTATTTTTATAAAAGCTCCCAAACAAAAAACATCATTATATTTTGATGATATGCAACGTGGAGCTAAACTCACGAAACGAGACGACAGATAAACTGTTACTTAATAAATACACAATTTTAATAGAGAATAAGAAGCTGACGTCTGATTTATCCAAGCGGTCATATTTACCATGTTTACTATGGTAACGTTAATGATTAGCGTGCATAGTCTTACATCGCTTATAAATATTTCTGCCTTGTTTAGTGATTATAATCCACATTGGATCAAGTTATTTCAAACACTTGCTGCTAACTAAGAGTTTTGAGCTCAACTTATTTTAAAACGTCTTTAATGCTGGTGTTAAAGCTGTTATCTTTCTGAAATGATCCGCGCTGACGCTCTCTAGACACGGAGATAAAAAGTTATGTGTGGTTAGTGAAAAACTAAAAATGTTAAAACACTTGAATAAGGCAATAAAACGCATATAGAACAATAGTTCCCTGGGATTTTTGAGAACTGGAGCTTGTAGCCTAGAATTTTTATTTCAAAATTATGTGAAAATCATCTTGTTTACTCACTTACAGAAAACAATATATTGATTTAAATTTTCAAAGACCCTTTTGTTGTTAAAAGTCATATGCGAGTAGGCTTCAACTGTCATGAATATCATTGTGATTTACACCTGAGAAGACAAAGGCCTGTGTAATGAGCTGCATAATGAGCCATTCTGTCAGCTGTGTGTCTGAGAGGGAGGAGTTACAAGAAAGAATGTGAGGACAAAATAAATCTATATCATTTTATGTTTGTAGTTTATTTAGAATATATTTAATTATCCCACAAAATAATTGAATATCCACTTGGGAGTGCAGTTAAACAGTTTATTACTGTAACGACCGAACACAGGAAGCGAGAGATCCAGTAGCAGTGTAAATAATGGGGTAATCCAGAAATCGTAATCCAAGAACTGGCAAGAGGTCATAACACAGAAACAATCCAGAAACAAGAAAATCAAGAAACTAGAAAACACAAGGGAATGCGAGAAAACCGGGTGACGGAAAACAAGGACTCCATGAAACAGAATGAGACAGGCTGGTATAAATGGACAGGTGATGACGATGAAAGTGAAGACAGCTGGGTGCAATTAACATCTGTGCAATTTACCGTGATGAAGGGACAAGGCTTTGTGGGAAATGTAGTGCAATGCAGTGGGGTGCCTATGGGGAACTGAGACTACTAGTGCACACCCAGGGAAACACAGACCAGACACTGTGACATTACCCCCTCCTCAGGAGGGAGGTGGACTGGCGGAGGACCAGGGGGAAGGACGGAGGGCCAGATCAATAGAGGGAAACGGAGAGAAAAAAAAAAACAACAAAACAAAAAGGCCAGGAGGGAACAGAAAATTCAGGGGCCCAAGGCAGAGCCAACAGGGCAGGAATCCAGGGTGGAGCAGGTGGAACTGGAGCCGTGCAGTCGAGACAGAAGCCCACCAGGGCGGCGCAGAAGACCACCACAGCCGTGCGGTCAATACAGAAGCTCACTAGGGTGGCGCAGAAGACCACCACAGCCGTGGGGTCGAGACAGAAGCCCACCAGGGCGGGGCAGAAGACCACCACAGCCGTGCAGTTGAGACAGAAGCCCACCAGGGCGGTGCAGAAGACCACCACAGTGGGATCGATGGCACAGGAGAGCAAGTCTGGTTAGGCAAGCCTGAAATAGAGAACATGAACAGGTTAAGGTTGGCCTCCATTGCCCTGAGGAGATGGTCTCCATGGCCATGACAGGGCAGGCGGTGAGTTCCTGGATTGCCTCCATGGCCATGACAGGATAAGTCAAGCACTCAGGAAGTTCGGCTGAGATGTGACGAAGCTCTGGAAGTTTCGCAGAAATGTGAAGAAACTCTGGTAGTTCCGCAAAGATGTGAAGAAGCTCTGGTAGTTCCGCAGAGACGTGGAGAGGCTCTGGTAATTCAGCAGAGACGTGGACAGGCTCTGGTAGTTCAGCAGAGATATGGTGAGGCTCTGGTAGTTCAGCAGAGATGTGAAGAAGCTCTGGTAGTTCAGCAGAGACGTGGAGAAGCTCTGGTAGTTCAGCAGAGACGTGAAGGGGCTCTGGTAGTATAGCAGAGATGTGAAGAAGTTCTGGTAGATCCGTGGTGATTTGACTGGGTTCAGGAATATCAATGGTGACTTGACTTTGCTCATTAAGATCAACGGTAAGTTGACTTGCTCATGGAGATCAAAAGTGACATGCCTATGCTTAAAAAAAAACTTCTGAGGTCTAACTGTGGTAGTGCCTGACTCATGAGTGTAAACGGTGACTTGACCTGACTCGACTCTGGAGGGTCAACGGCGACCTGACTCGACTCTGGAGGGTCACCTGTGGCTGCCTACCGCAGCCATGTTCCAGAACATTTGCGCCAAGCCACCCACCTCATTCCCCTTCTCGCCCTCCACTCCTCCACACTGGCTCGGCAACTGATACGAAGTCCCACACCGCTGGATCTGGGCATGATGGAGTCCTTCTGTAACGATTGATCACAGGAAACAAGAGATCCAATAGCAGTGTGTTTTTTTATGAGAGGCTTAACTGCCAGTTTGAAGGTTTTGGGGACATATCCTAATGACAGTGAGGAATTTCTAATAGTCAGAAGATAATCTATGACTTTGGGAAGCACCTCTTTTAGGAGCTTAGATGGAATAGGGTCTAACATACAAAATGTTATCTTCTCTTCTTAATCCGCCTCCACCTCCTCCTTCAATTGACTCTTACAGCTGACTTTGCAGTTTCTTCACAAATAAGACAAGAACCATCAGTGACCAATTCTGCAGACTGAGGATAACTTCACAATGACTAATGCACACTCTCTCTCCTCCTTCTCTCCACTCTCAGAGACGGACGTTTCCAAACTTTTCCTGTCCAATCATCCTACTACTTGTACACTTGATCCAATCCCCACTCACCTCCTTCAAGCAATTTCTTCTTCAGACATACCTTCATTTACTCAAATTATCAACTCCTCTCTTCAATCTGAAACAGTTCCCTAACCATTTAAACAGGCTTGGGTAAGCCCACTGCTTAAGAAACCATCTCTAAATACAACACTTCTAGAAAACTACAGACCGGTTTCCCTTCTTCCATTCATTTCAAAGACACTTGAGCGAGCTGTGTTTAACCAGCTCTCTGTTCCTTGTACAGAACAACCTCCTGGACAGCAACCAATCTGGCTTCAAAAGCAGCCCCTCAACTGAGACTGTCCTGCTCTCGGTTACTGAAGCCCTGCTACCGCCAAAAGCAGCTTTAAAATCTTCAGTACTCATCTTGCTGGAGCTGTCTGCTGCTTTTGACACAGGTAACCACCAGATTCTCCTGTCCACCCTCAGAAAGATGGGCGTCTATGGAACGGCACTCCTGTGGTTTAAGTCATACCTCTCTGATAGATCCTTCAAGGGTGCCTTGGAGTGGTGAAGTTTCTAAATCACAACAACTTGCTACTGGGGTTCCTCAAGGCTCAGTACTTGGATCACTTCTCTTTTTCATCTACATGACGTCATTAGGATCTGTCATTCAGAAGCACGGCTTTTCTTATCACTGCTATGCTGATGACACTCAACTCTACTTCTCATTCCAACCAGATGACCTGATGGTAGTTGCTTGCAGTTTAGCCTGTCTGTGTGAGATGTCTAGCTGGATGAATGACCATCACCTTCAGCTCAACCTTACTAAGACAGAACTGCTGGTGGTTCCAGCTAACCCATCGTTTCATCACAACTTCTCTATACATCTGGGTTTGTCAACCATAACTGCTTCCAGGACAGCCTGAAACCTAGGAGTTGTGATGGACCATCAGTTAAGCTTCACAGACCATATTGCTACAATGACCCGGTCCTGCGGATTTGCCTTATACAACATTAGGAAGATTAGACCTGCTCTCTTGGCCAAAAACTAGCTTACGTTACTCCTCTCCTCATCAGGTTACACTGGCTAGTAGCCGCTCGCATTAAAAAATTCAAGGTACTGATGCTTGCCTACAAGACCACCACTAGCTCGGCACCAACGTACCTAAACTCACTAGTTCAATCTTATGTGCTGTAAGGGAAACAGGTCAATTTAGCTCAAATTGAATCATTTAAGATTTTAAAGGGAATTTGAACAGAAACACTGTTTCACGGCTGATCACTGAGATGCCCTGCGATTCACTGAATGAGCCATTTAACATAAAATCTGCACTGGATATTAATTTACAAAGTATTGTGAAAACACTATTAATTAGCACAGTAACAAGATCGGCAGTTTAAGACATTAACTTGTAAGCACAAAACACAAGATACTTTTCTTTTCAATATGAATAAGGCTTTATTAGATAAATCTATATAAACTAATACTAACACATAAGAACACACACTCACACATTCACACAAGTTGTATGAGTTTAAGAGAATGAAAATGTGAAATCCCAAGTTTACAGCAGTAAGTGAAATTGCATAGACATGAATGACCATCAATCACTTAATTAACCCTCACATTGAGTTCCTTAATGAGGTTAAAATTATATTAGATACACCAGTACAGATGTAAGACTGGAGGAACTTGCGTTGCCTGTGTAAAGGGGTTCCCTTTGTTGTAGTTGAAAAGGGGGTTTCCCGAGGTTGCTGTTTGGCTGGAATTTCAGTAGGTGTTGAAGTGACGTCTTGGGAAACCCGTGGTTCAGAATTGGCTGAAGATGTAGAGATGTGGGCTGGCTGAAGTTCAAAGGGCACTCGAAGTCAGACTCAGAGACATGGCATTACAAAACTTAACTCAGAACAAGGAACTTTCAAACGGAAAAGAAAAGAAACTAAAGTAAAAGAACAGAAGTAAAGTTTGACAAGAGTATGGTGGTGTTACTTCTCATCGGGGCTAAGTAGCAGCAGGCATGCTGGCCGAAGCGTGCTGGAACCACACTCAAAGAATGCTAAAACTGATGACTAAAAGCATGGCTAAGAGCAAAAGCTAAAAGCAGGCATGACTGATAGCAAAAGTTAAGAAGCAAACGCTAAATGCAAAATTTTATGGTGTCCTGAGTATTTAAACTGGCCTTTTGGCCACACCTCAAATGTAGTCTTGACCAATTTGATATTGTCTTTGTTGGGGGTATCATAAATCATATGTTATCTTATCAAGCACGTGGTCTGAATTTTCCCGCTCTTGCAGGGTATCATTTTGGACGTGATTCCTATAACAAGAATATGATAAATTTGACAAATAACTGATGGTCAAAAACGTTTCAAGCAAACTGATTCAAACACATACATACAAAACATGAATATGAATCCTTAAGCTATCCAATAGTTATTAAAAGACATATGCAATAAGTGATTATACACATGGTAGTCAAATGTTTGGGTTACATATAAATGAATATGGAGTTAAGCAATGGACTGATATTACTGATATGGGAAGTCGTGGCCTAATGGTTAAAGAGTCGGACTTCCAATCGAAAGGTTGTGAGTTCGAGTCCCGGGCTGGCAGGAATTGTGGGTGGGGGGGAGTGCATGTACAGTTCTCTCTCCACCTTCAATACCACGACTTAGGTGCCCTTGAGCAAGGCATTGAACCCCCAGCTGCTCCCCGGGCGCTGCAGCATAAATGGCTGCCCACTGCTACGGGTGTGTGTTCACAGTGTGTGTGTGTTCACTTCGGATGGGTTCACTTCGGATGGGTTAAATGCAGAGCACAAATTCTGAGTATGGGTCACCATACTTGGCTGAATGTCACGTCACTTTCACTTATTAATTTAGAAGTCTTTTTTGAGTTCATTTTGGTGCATCTACATCTATAAAAGACAGTTCCTGTGCCATTCTCGGACATAAGGATATTCTGTGGAGACCAGAGGTTAAATTTAAATTTCAGTCTGGTTCTTCTAGTTGGGTGCATTCAATCCAAAGATCTTGAATACTCTCATGGGTTTACATGTGATGGTCAGGCTGTGCATCTCTTTGACCATCAATTTTGATTAATTGACCAAAAAATGGACAGTCTCTTTTTTTATTGAAATTGTCAATAATTGTTCTAATGGTGTTAATGTTGAAATATTTTCTGTGAAAGAGTTGGTTATAGGATTTGCTTCTGACTTGTGGCACTAGGAATTGATTTGCAACATACTGTTGCCTTTTTTGAGGAATTCGGCTCCTCATGTTTCAACTATGGTCCTGTTCGAATCTTTTATTTGTCTGGTTCGGGTCTGATATGCTACAGTGGCCTCCAGAAGTTTGCACTCTGCAAGTGAACGACGCCTTGTGGGGCCTTTTGCTGGACTGTATTCGAACAGCTGAGTCTTTACTCATTTTCAAAAAACAAACTCATCTTTTTCACCAGCACTTAACCAACTAATACTAGCACTTACCTTACCTTTTCTTTTCTTGTCTATCATTTTCTTTAAAAAAAACCTTGCTATGTGTTCTGTACTAGACTAACTGAGACTTGTCATGGCACTTGTATACTGTTGTTCTCTTGTTGGTCCGATTGCTTCTATTGTTCTCATTTGTAAGTCGCTTTGAATAAAAGCGTCTGCTAAATGATTAAATGTAGATGTAAATGTTGTTGGTTTAGATGGTTTAACAAGTTTATACAATTATTCCTCTCCTATGGTAGAGAATCAGTGGAACTGTTCCTCAAGGGATCTATAGTGCACTGTCTGATGTGATACTACAGCTGGCGGCTGGATGCTTACAATTTTATCTGTAATAGTATTTATCTTGTAGTAAAGTGGTTCATAGAGTCATTACTTCTGTGCTGTTGGGAAATGTCAACACCTGTTGATGCTTTATTTTTTGTTAATGTATCCACTGTATTGAATAAATAAATCAGATCTAGCAGTTTTTTATGCTTTTCTGTAGGATTGTGTACTTTCCCGCCAAGCAATACAAAATACCTCTAGTTTTGTTTTCCTCCAGCTGTGCTCCATTTTCCGGGCTGCTCTCTTTAGGGTGTGAATGTGCTCATTATACCACAATGTCAGACTGTTTTCCTTAAAGGAACACTCCACCGTTTTTTGAAATAGGGCTTATTCACATTATTTCCTACATTTAGATAGGTGGGCAAATGCATTTTTGTGTCAGTGCATGCATTGTTTTAGTTTGACTGGGTCGGCGTTAGCTTAGCTTAGCACAATGAATGGAATCCTTTGTTGCCAGCTAGCATGGCCTGAGTAAAAGTGATCAAAAAATAAAAAAAAAACCCACCTAAATACTTCTTGTGGCCTGCGTATTCACAACGAGTACAAATAGTGATCCAGATTAACACTAGGCGATTTCCTAGGCAGATATTGACTTGGGACTATATTATGGGGAAGCACAGGTGAAGCACTGCTGCTTAGGCGAAGCACTGCTACTTCGGCGCAGAGATATCACGCAACACATGAAATCCCATGACTTCCGTCAACATACCAGCGTGCAACGCGTCAAAAAAACAGAAGAAGAAGAACATACCGGCGTGACCTGCACCGAGTGTCTTCGCTTTTGGATTATGTATTTTGAGAAGTTACAGCAAACATAGTTATTACCTGCATGGCAAAAGGTTGTGAGAACAAGCAAAGGACATACATGAATGTAATGTTTCACAGAGTTCCATCTAATGTGGAACTGAGAAATAAATGGCTAGCAGCTCTGGAGATCCGTAGTTCAACGCCTCTCAACAAAATAAAGCAGTATCATGTTTGCGATGAACATTTTGCACCAGAGGACTACTTTGAAAAAATGGAATATGGGTCCAGAAAGACGGTACTACGTCTGAAAGATACGGCAGTCCCATCTATTTTCAAAGCACAGGAAGAACAATGTGCACATGTAAGTTGTCTTTTATTTCTCTTCCTTATGTTAATCTGTGTTTTTATTCGGATGTAAAATAGATGCTGCACTAGACTACGGATAGACTAGACTACTATCTAGACTACGAACCTGTAAAATGAAATGACTGAGGGGTAAGTTAGCTAGCTATATTTCTCAGTATAACTACTAGAGAGGAGAAGGCTACTAGCATTTTGACCAAAGGAGGTAGCAGAACGGTCTTCACTCTATTTCCGTCAGCATAGATTGGCATATTCCCCCACATTCACACCCCCAGTTCATGTTGGCTCTCATCCTCACGTCCTCAGGCTGTTGAGCGATCGCAACCTCCTCCTCCTGTCGTTCTATTTCCAAAGCACGCAGCTCGTCTTCTGTAAACTCTGGTTCAAATAGGTATGGTTCTGTTTCTTGACTGTCTGAGAAGTCACCCTCTTCTTCTCTCTCAAAATCAGTCATGTTCATCGCCATTCGTGTACTGTAAGGAAAATAGCCAGGCAGCTACTATTCACGCCGGTATGTTGACGGAAGTCGTGGGATTTCATGTGTTGCGTGATATCTCTGCGCCGAAGTAGCAGTGCTTCGCCTAAGCAGCAGTGCTTCGCCTGTGCTTCCCCGTAATATAGTCCCAAGTCAATATCTGCCTAGGAAATCGCCTAGTGTTAATCTGGATCACTATTTGTACTCGTTGTGAATACGCAGGCCACGAGAAGTAATTAGGTGTTTTTTTTTTATTTTTTGATCACTTTTACTCAGGCCATGCTAGCTGGCAACAAAGGATTCCATTCATTGTGCTAAGCTAAGCTAACGCCGACCCAGTCAAACTAAAACAATGCATGCACTGACACAAAAATGCATTTGCCCACCTATCTAAATGTAGGAAATAATGTGAATAAGCCCTATTTCAAAAAACGGTGGAGTGTTCCTTTAATGTTGCTTAAGTGTAAAGGAGCAACTGTATCTAAATAGTATGATGCATTTCACAATCACATAATGCACATTATTTTTTGAGGAATAAAGAGTAGATCATTTTGATACCAAGAAAGAAACTTCTAACATCTAGAAGATATTAAACAAGAGATACATTCATACACCTAAATATTAGCATTTAGAGCTAAACTAATAGCTATAAACATTGTAACTAAATTAATATAATAGGGAAGCATACAGACAACACATGCATATACCAGATACATTTGTAACTGATTGATTATAGTCTAAATAAGGAAAATGCCTTTTAGGCTGTCTAAGACATAAAGCCCAAACTTTCATAAATTGTCCTAAACAAATGCTACAAGCTGTAGCAGTTCAGTCCACCTATTCTATGAGATAAGTGAGACTAGTCGGTATCCACTGACAACCCATTTAAAAGTCTAATGACTGAGGGGAAGAAGGGGTTCCTTAGTCTGTAAATCCTGCATTTTATGCTCCTGTACCCCTGTCCTGAGTGTAGGAGTGTGAAGAGTCCGTGTTGTGGGTGGGTGGGGTACTTATGGATGGAGGCAGCTCTCCTGTGGACTCTGCAGTGGAAAACCACATCTAACCATACATTAAATTATTTAATCCTATGTCACATTTAATATAATCCACATGTTCTCAGGGTCACAAAGGTTCAAAGGGGGACATGGGAATCCCTGGAATATCAGGAGTAAAGGGATCAATGGGTCTGCCTGGATTACAGGTAAAATGTATTTTATGCTTGTGGAATTTCACATAATGCACAATGCTTGTTACTGTTTAAGTCATATGGTTACTTGGTCATGTGTCCACAGGGTGGGAATGGTCTGAAAGGAGACAAAGGAGACATTGGCTTGCCAGGCCCTCAGGGACCCTCGGTAAGTAAAGCCAAAAGAAATGTGAATTAAGAATGTGTGTGTGCACTTACAGTCAACAACAGATGTAGAAAACTGGGAGTAATCTTTGTTAGAGTGGTAGCTTGCATGATGTCAGTACTGTTACATACCCCTTTTAAAGTCTAGGGGAAATAATAACAATAATAATGGTAGGAGAATGAGAGAACTACCATCTTCAGGTCCCAGGCTAGACACAAAATGCTCATGGACACCAGATTTAAAATAAAACAAAATATTTAATTAAACTGTGGGATGTAAATAAACAAAAGCTTTAGGATTGGAAAGGCCAAAACACCAAGCAAAAGAGCATTCTTACTACAGCGTCTTTAAGGTATGTATACACGCATAGAGGTGCATCTAAATAAAATTAGAATACCATGAAAACTATTTAAAAAAAGAGTGAAACATTTAAATATATTAGATCACTGCTGCTGAGACACTATTGAGCCTTCAGCTTGTATGTATTGTTGGATAAACTGTTTCTCATCATTCTCTTGAAAATATCCCATAGATTCTAAATGGGTTCAGGTCAGGCATCTTGGCTGGCCAATCAAGAAAACAATAGTAATATCAGGATCAGCAAACCACTTGGAAGTGGTTTTGGCACTGAAATCAGTTGCTAAATTCCTACTGTAAAAGGAAATCATCATTTCCATAAAGCTTTTCAGCAGATGGAAGTATAAAGTACACCAAAATCACCTGGTAGACAACTGGATTGACCTTGGACTTGATAATACACAATGGACCAACACCAGCAGACAACAATAACAATGGGCGGAGAATGAGAGAACTTCCATCTCCAGGTCCCAGGCTAGACACAAAATGCTCAGTGACACCAGATTTAAAATGATGCCCTCTTAGATTTTTATTAAGATTCTTCTATTATCAATTGGAACCCACAATAATATTTAAACTATTACTAAGCTTAATATATATAAACTATTAGTAAGCTTAATATATATAAAACCATAATTTATTGGGTACTTTCAAATGGGAGGTGGCTGTTCCGAACTCTCACCCCTTAATTTCAACTTCATTTTTGCATTGTTGTTTTTAAAATTATCTTTTTGATTCTTTTAAAAAGTGAAGCTCAGAAAGATATACATATTGTAATATTTTGTTTTGTAAATTATTAAACTTTATGTAAAAATGTGTTCCACAAATTTTAATGTTGCTACCGTTTTAGTCTATTTAGTCTGAGACTGATTTTAAACCATATTTAATTAATGATTAGGAAATATTCCTGTGTCCCCCTCTCTCAAATAAGCAAGGTGTAAGTAGATAGGTCTCCTCATTTTGAGGTAAATGTTCAAAAGTCTGAAAAATCTGTCTGTTTAAAGAACATCACTACTGAACACGTTTTTTGTGCAATTAAGCACACTTTTTGGGAGTTATTCCTTAACATTTAGTTTTTATGTGTATACCACTTTTCAAAACTGTGCTAGCTATATGTGCTGATTAGCATCAGGATAGGTTAAAACTACATAAACAGTCACTTCTGAAACATGTCATAAATTGTTTTGGTAGTGACAAATGGGAAAACATAAGCTTCATATTTGGTTGTGCAAAAACGGTTGTGCAATTATTTTGTATTTTAGTATGTTTTAGTATGTGAGTTAAAATTCTGTAATGTGATGTGGTTGCTAACAAAGCATTACTATCACTACTGAAAATGTGCTGTCACTACCGAAACATGGGGTGTTTTGTCAAAAATAAATTATACTGAAATATTAACTAAGATATCATAGATTTTGCTTCAGTGTTTATTTAAGCTAATGAATCCCGAATCATTAACTGATCCTTCAATGAATCATTATGGTCAACATTTTGCCTGTTACAAAGATAAATTAGGTTCAAAATACAACATAAATTACACTTAAAATATATTTAAAGAATAATATAATTAATAATAAATAATAAATATATATATATTGGATTAAAACCTTTCTGAAAATACAATATGAGATTTAAATGCACAATTACCATAAATTTGTACCTTGGATATCATACAGTTTGCAGATATATAAACTTCTGTTCAGAAGTTTACGTTACCCAGCTATTAATTCAATGAGTTCCTTTCTGGAGAATCAGTAATTTTTTCACCTTTTGTAATAGTTGTGTATATGAGTCCCTTAGTTGTCCTCAGTGTGAATATATGGATTTCAAAATCATACAGTCACTTTTGGAAAGGGTTCAGATAAACAGAGGATGCTGGAAAACCAAAGAATGTGCAAGAGCTGGAGGATTTTTCTAAGGAATAGCAAAGTGAAAGTGATGACATTTGCCAAGTATGGCAAACCATACTCGGAATTGGTGCTCTGCATTTAACCCAGCAGCAGTCCAGTCCTTTTTGAAGCGAGACGCTTCTGAAGCTGTCTGTTATTCAAGAGTGGCTTGACACAAGGAATTCGACAGCTGAAACCCATGTTTTGCATACGTCTGTACATAGTGGTTCTTGAAGCACTGACACCAGCTGCAGTCCACTCTTTGTGAATCTCCACCACATTTTTGAATGGGTTTTGTTTCACATTCCTCTCCAGGGTGCGGTTATCCCTATTGCTTGTACATTTTTTTTCTATCACATCTTTTCCGTCCCTTCACCTCTCTATTAATGTGCTTGAACACAGAGCTCTGTGAACAGCCAGCCTCTTTTTTACAATGACCTTTTGTGTCTTGCCCTTCTTGTGCAAGGTGTCAATGGTCGTCTTTTGGACAACTGTCAATTCAGCAGTCTTCCCCATGTTTGTGTAGCCTACAGAACTAGACTGAGAGACCATTTAAAGGCTTTGCAGGTTTTTTTAGTTAATTAGCTGATTAGAGTGTGGCACCAGGTGTCTTCAATATCGAACCTTTTCACAATATTAAAATTTTCTGAGATACTGAATTTGGGAAAAAGTTAAAAGAAATAAACATTTGAAATATATCTGTCTGCGTGTAATGGATAAATATAATATACACGTTTCACTTTTTGAATGGAATTAGTGAAATAAATCAACTTTTTGATGATATTCTAATTATATGACCAGCACCTGTATATCCAGCGCCCGGGGAGCAACTGGGCATCCAGTACCTTGCTCAAGGGCACTTCAGCCATAGGTATTGAGGCTGGAAGGGAGCGCTGTTCATTCACTCCCTTCCACCTACAACTCCTGCCAGCACCGAGACTCGAACCTGCGACCTTCAGGTTACTTGTCCAGCTCTCTAACCATTAGGCCACAGCTGCCCTTCAGTTGAGCTGCCCAGGCAGTTGAACTGCTCAAGACCAACGAGGGACTCATGAACAACTATCACAAAATATAGAAACAGTCGCGGATCATCCAGGAAACAACACATGGTATTAAGATTCAAGGGTATGTAAACTTTTCAATGGGGTCATTTTGATAAAGTCAGTTATTATTTTGTCTTGTGGAGTATATGTAAACATCTATCATGTGAAATAGCTTATTCATGACAGTACTAAATGAAAAATTACACACAATTTTCATGATCCCTCTAATTTTGTTTAAATTATTAACAATTCACACATACCACATGTAAAATTATGAGCACAACTGTATGTTTGTTTTTGTGAATAGTGGGGGCATCCAATAGGCGTAATGGTTTTTATACTGTAGAAACTGTATATACACCTAACCCTAACCCTCACAGGAAACTTTGTGCATTTTTACTTTCTCAAAAAAACTCATTTTGTATGGTTTATAAGCGTTTTGAAAAATGGGGACATGGGTTATGTCCATAAGTCACCCTCTCCTTGTAATACCTGTTTCATACCCATGTCATTATAAAAAGTTGTGTCCTGATATGTCATAAAAACACACCCACACTTATATATTCCATTTTCAGTTTTCAATTTTGCTCACATTAACAGATTATTGGGCCCCCTGGAGCACCTGGTCCACATGGACCACCTGGCCCTATGGTGAGTTAAAAATGCACAACGGAAATGGCATAAGATATTAACACTTTTTTTTTTAATAGTCTTGAATTAAGATATTTTTCTTGCCCCACGAACACACACACACATCAATAAATACAGTGTGATTTATGCTTGAAACAAAAACCCTTGATACATACTCGGTTAATACGAAGATGAGGGGTTTTGAAGGAGTTTATTCTGTTATAACAACCAACTAGTTGTATATTGTCTCACTTTTTAAATGACTTCTAGACACATATAGGACGTGTGAAAAAACTCCAATCCTATTGGTCCACATAGCCTGTGATATCTTAGGAAGGTCAACATGTCACCAACTTAGTTGTTTAAAGGAGACGTGAAACAGGCAGACTGAAGGAAAGACACGTTACATGCTTTACTCAAAACGTTCCCCTTCAAGGAAACTCATGGGGAACAAAATTCCAGCTATAACATAAAGAGAAATGTGCCTGTCCACCAGGTGAGAGAGCACCAAAGAAGTGACAGACATACACCTAACCTTTTCTCAGAAAGTGGCCAAGCCACTTCACCTCGGGCTGCTCACATAACCTGGCAGAAATGGGGGACCCAATTTCAAATAAAGGGGAACACCCAAACCAAGTTAAAACCAGATAGCTATGCTATGTGACCAATACTAGTCTGGATACACAAGATCACTAAAGAGGCTAACTAGAAAATCTCTAGATATGTGCTCAAAGATATTGCTACTTAAACCCAACTAAGGAGAGTAGCTGCTGAGCTAGAATACGGCTATCCTCAGATATCTATATTCTGTATATCTATATTTTAAGGTACTAAGCAGTAGTTTGCTTGGTGGTACGGAGAGCTACATCTGTAGTGTGGGGCAGCTCTTCAGCCGCCTCAGTAGACAAACCTCCGTCCTTATCCAAATCACTCAGCATGTCAGCCTCTAACCTGTAACACTGCCATGGTGTGAGTCAATTTTTGTTTTATTTTTACGAGAAATGTATTGGTTGTCTCAACCATAACTTTGAAAATCCCTGGAGAAACCAAACCAGAAAACCTTATAACATCAGTTACCGCTCTTTTACTTTGCTCAAATTGAGTTACGGCATTCTGCCTTTTAGCCATGCATCAAAATGACCCCTGCAATTTGCCCTGTCATGCTGTCAGTCAACTTCTGGGCCACATCCTGACTGATGGCAGCCCATTCTTGCATAATCAATCTTGGAGTTTGTAAGAGTTTTGGGGTTTTAATTTGTCCACCCACCTCTTGAGAATTGACCGCAAGATCTCAATGGGATTAAGGTTTGGGAGTTTCCTTTATTTTTCCAGAATGTAGATGTTTTGTTCCCCAAGCCACTTAGTTATCACCTTTGCCTTGGAAAAGTCATTGTTCATCACCAAACTGTTCTTGAATGGTTGGGAGAAGTTGCTCTCTGAGGAGGTTTTTTGTACAATTCTTTGTTCTTGGATACGTCCTAAGGCAAAATTGTAGGTGAGCCCACTCCCTTGGCTGAGAAGCAACCTCACACATGAATGGTCTCAGGATGTTTTACTGTTGCCATGACACAGGACTAATGGTAGCACTCACCTTTTCTTCTTCAAACAAGCTTTATTCCGGTTGCCCCAAACAATCAGAGAGGGGATTCATCAAAGAAAATTACTTTGCCCCAGTCCTCAGCAGTCCAATCCCTGGTATCAAGTAAGGCAGCAAAGAACTCACTTATGTTAGGAAAAATATCAGTCTGTCCTTGATGTCAGTGGTGTATAAAGTACCTGAAAGTCATACTCCAGTAAAAGTACAGATATCTTACAGGAGGATGACTTTGGTAGAAGTTGAAGTCTGTTTAAAATATTACCTCAGTAAAAGTCTTAAAGTATGTGATATTTATTGTCCTTAAGAGCTGTGTGTCATCAGCATAGCAATGGTAAGGCAAGGCAATTCAAATCATTCAAAGTGCTTTACATAAAAGTAAAGTAATCATGAAGAAAAAATATTAAAAACTCTGAAAATTATTTAAAAATGTACTTATTTACAAATTAATTTAAAACAGTTAAAAATAGAAAATGATTTTACATAAAAAACAGTGAATCTGTAAAATACAGTGCAATCAGTTCGGACATCGCACAGTGCTCATTCAATAAATGCACAGCTAAACTGATGAGTTTTGAGTCTAGATTTAAAAGTGGTTAATGTTTTGGCATATCTGATCTCTTCTGGAAGCTGATTCCAGCTGCGGGCAGTATAGTAACTAAAGGCGGACTCCCCTTGTTTTGTGTGAACCCTTGGTATTTCTAACTGACTCAGTCTGATCTGACTGGTCTATTAGGTTTATATTCACTGAACATATCTGCAAACTATTTCGGTCCTAGGGCATTGAGTGATTTATAAACAAGAAAAAGTACTTTAAATTAATCCTAAACTGTATGAGCTGCAGCTGTCTAATGGGAGGTGAGGAGACCATTACAATATTCCACCCTTCTGACGATAAAGGCATGAACAAATTTCTCCAAGTCTTGACTGGAAACAAAACATCTAATTCTTGCAATGTTTTTAGATGATAGTATGCTGATTTAGTTACTGCTTTGATATGACTACTGAAAATATGGTCTGTCTCCAGAATCACACCAGTATTCATGACTTAATTTTTAGTTGTTTGAACCCTAGAGTCAAGGTATGCATTAACCTTGAAAACTTTATCTTTGTTTCCAAATGCAATGACTTCAGTTTTTAACTTGTTTAACTGAAGAAAGTTCTGGCACATCCAACTATTAATTAATTTCATCAATACATTGGCAGAGGGAGTCAATTGGGCTGTAGTCATTTGGAGACAAGCATAGGTAAATCTGGGTATCATCAGCATAGCTGTGATATGCAATTTGGTTCTTTCTCATTATTTGACTTAGTGGGATCATATATAGTCTAAACAAGAGTTTTGCAAGAATTGAGCCTTGTGGGACTCCGCATGTCATGGACGTCCACTTAGACTTATGCTCTCCCATACTCCCATGATAACCTCTCCCTTCTAACTATGACCTGAACCATTTGAGTACCATCCCAGAAAGGGCAACCCAGTTTTCCAGTCTCTAGTAGTATGTTATGATCGACAGTGTCAAACGCAGCATTGAGATCTAGCAATACCAACACTGATTTTGCCAGAGAATTTAAGCGAATATAATTTATTATCTTAATGAGTGCTGTCTCTGTGATGTGGTCAGAAACCAGATTGAAAATTGTCCAGGTATCCATTTGAGTTTAAGTATTTGTTCAGCTGATTTAAAAACTACTTTTTCTATAATTTTGCCTATAAAAGGAAGATTAAATATTGGTCTATACTTGCTCAAAATGTTTTTTAAGGAGGGGCTTAACAGCTGCAGTTTACAGGGAGTATGGAAATATCACAGAAAGAAATGAGGCATTCACCACTTCTAAGAGATCTGCTTCTAAACAGTTAAGGATACTTTTGAAAAAACATGTTGGAAGTGTGTCAAGATAGCAGGTTGATGATATATATATATATATACATATATATATATATATATATATATATATATATATATATATATATATATATATATATATATATATATATATATATATATATATATATATATATATATATACATATATATATATATATATATATATATATATATATATATATATATATATATATATATATATTTTTTTTTTTTTTTTTTTTTTTTTTTTTTTTTTCATGTTTCTAATCTGTATATTGTAGATTATGTATAGGCCAAATGGGTTTTCAGGGAAGTTGGACAATAATTAAGACTCTAAAGACTCTTATGTTTAATAGGAATAAGGGATGATTTATGAAATATCTGTACTGTATTTATAGTTAATGATGACACATTAACAAATTGAGTTTGTAGTAAACAGAACATGAACACGAGTAGAGCAGCTGATGATACTGAACTGCAGTACGTGCCGGTTAGAGTGATTCTCATTCTCGAGTCAAGAACCGGTTGCATCGGTTTTCGGATCATCAGTACACTGAACCGAAAACCATTTCTTTTGGACGCGTCCAATTCTAAAATCGAGGAGCTGATTATACTGAGCATGCGCGATTCAGCGTGAAGCCAACTGACTCACAGCGTGTCTGAACCGAAGTGATTATTTTGGTGATTGATTCTGATTCAGTGCTAATGTTGTAAGCGCGGTTAAACCGAAGGCTTGAATGAAGGGCAATCTGGCGAAATGTTCATTTAATAACAAATACATCGCAATGGATTATGTATAGTAAGTGGGTCATGGTTCCTGCGCTGATGACACCTAATTTATTTACTTTATATCTTCAAGACTTTAATCCTCGTATGCACATTATTGCTGTTACTGTATTTGGGTGTTGTTGCAAAACTTAATTGGAAACTTTTCATGATTATGAGGTTTTTAACTGACTGAAGTTATGATTACTGACTTTATATATTTGAATGTTTGATAGACTTGACGCCATTACGTCATCACCAATGACTTCATTAAGTTGAGCATAATTGAATTGGTTTATTGAATCGAATCTCATTTCTCATCTCAATTTTATGCTGGTTTTATTGTTACACATGACACAAACTCGACTGTACTCGGAATATTTTCCAAGTCCAAAATGTCCAATGTCCATGTCCATGTCAAGTCCGAGTTCAAATTCACCCTAGTGCGTGACAAGTCTGAGTTCATTCAAAATTGGACTCAAGCCAGGACTTTTTTCTCCAAGACAACAAGAAATTCATAATGCCATCATTAAGGATCTCCTCATTGGCTGCACTTTAGCTCTGTCAAATGTGGGGGAGAGGCAGTGAATAATTGAAATGTCAGCTTTAACTGGAGGACAATACAGTATGATACAATAATAAAACAGGTTAATTTGTCCAAGTTCGAGTACCCCAACTCTACAATGTTGATAGTAAGACCCTGACCATGGTCTATATATCAATGATTAAAAGCATTCTAACATACAATATTGTTTATTGGTAATTTAAGACATTTCTCCAAAATTGAACAATAAAACATTAAAAATAAAAAATTATTAAGGAAGCAAATAAGATCACTGGTCAGAAACAGAATACTTTGCAAGGCTTGTTTTCACATTTTATGGAAAAAAGGGCAATTGCAGTAGGGGAGAGCAGGTTAACCTGTTAACCGTATACGGGACGACTACGTTGACTATACTATATTACAATCAAATCTAATCTAATCTTGACAAACTATATATCGTTGGAAAGGTCTAAGACTCCCAAATATATATTTTACCAATATTTTGTGTTACAAATTATGTAGGGAAAGTCATAGATCAATTTATGACAAGAATGCACCCTCAGAAATCTACATTACAAAAGGAGTTGACCTTTGTTTTAAAAAAAAAGACCTCGTTGCCTTTTTCTCTATCACATTTTAGAAATCATCAGAAGTTATATATCACTTCAAAACATAAAATCTCAACATTCATCCTTTAAAACCTATTTTAAAATCAGACATTGCATTACCATGTAAATGGTACATCAAAATCATGTTACAAAATGTTTTCAGTCATGAATTATAAAAATTTAGGTTTGTATCATGCACATTCAAGTCTATCTTCAAAAACGTGAGTGACAGTTAACAGGTTAATAGACAGTTTATTGCCCTCATTGTGACAAGACTGATCAGAATTTACTGGAAGCAAAGTGGGGGGAGGGGTTGTGGTAGGATCGGGAAAGGTCCTCGAGTCGGGATTTGAACACTTAAAATCTGTGTCAGCCGTGTGATTGATATATATATATATATATATATATATATATATATATATATATATATATATATATATATATATATATATATATATATATATATATATTATTATTATTATTATTATTATTATTATTATTATTATTTTCTCAGATTTGTCTGTAATTGTTCAGACACAAAGTGCAAGAGTCCTTGGGGAAAAGAGAGAGAGAGATTTTGAACAATATGCCATGGGTCTCTCTCCATCACTGGGGGAGTAAAATGGACAACTCTTTATATTTATGGTCAAATCACCAATTTGGTTTAAGGTTGCATACTATTGGCTGAAAAGAACACATGGAAAAGATATTTTGTTTCAGTGGCATGTTTTTTATGTTTTGAATTTGAAAACTGCATGACTACGGAGCTAATTGCAAGTCAGTCGTGTGACAGAGTCATTCACGAAACTACCACCAGGTGGCGCAAAGGGACAGTTTGCAAACTGACTGAAATTGTTATTATTATTATTATTATATTTTATTTTTTTTTGTAAACGGACATCAAATAATGAAATTAAACAAAAAATAACTTTATAATAACATTCCTAAAAACCATTCGAAAATAAATTTTTAGAAAATGTATTTCAAAACGTGAGATAGTTGAATAGGCTGCATAGTCTTACTGCATGTTATGGTTATTTAACAGGCCTTATGAAAACCATTAAAACTATATAATATGTATTAAGGGGCTTTCATTTTGATCTGCAGGCATATTAAAGTTTTGGAACTAAAAATCCTGACCTTGGTTGTTGGTCCTCTATACAAGGCTGCATGTTCATGACACTATATTTGCGTCGCAATTTACTCTGACTCACACCATATATATACTAAAAACACGGACTAAATATAGTAGGACATATCTGAGGACAATGAGGTTTAATTCTCATATCCGTTTATTCCTGTGTTATTGGAATGTGTGGGAAAATAAGGAGAAAGCACGCACTGCTAAAGGACAAGCGGCCCTCTTTCTCTCTATCTGTCTCTGCTCATCTCTCTGCCATTGTGTGTATTTTTAGGTCTCGCCTGAGTCAGTTCAAGCACAATTATGCTTGTTTCACACACGCCAAGTGTGACTTCATCTAACGGGGAGGAAACGGGAGAAAAAAGAAAGCTGTCCGGGCAGTTTTGCAAATAAAATAAAACTATATCATTTATTGCATTTCACATTGTCACGATTTCCTGCTGCTTTTCAGCTTCCTGATACACAGACAGACAGAGAGACATGTAAAGTTATGAAGGATGGCCTGCAGGTCCATCCTCCCTTGACTCCTTGGGAACGCAACACCCAGCTCAGGTGATTAATACAAACGTGGAGCCTGGGCTGTTTTACAAACATTAAAAGATCTAAATCATAATAAAT
>NC_068419.1:24752270-24773511 GCF_023724105.1 Carassius gibelio
CAATATTACTGCACTATTATATCGCCCTCTTGAAAATAATGATATCATTATCATCAGTTTAACAATCACTTGTAATCAAGAGAACATTTGCAGATGGCTATGCAAAATGGCCATGATTTTACCATCGAAGAGAGTGTCATGTATCATTTCAAACAATGTTCACGCATCCGCAAACCATTCTTTTTGTGCCTCTCACCACTACACCAAATTAACATTTTCACTTAAGTTTGTTTATGATTTATCAGTTTTATAGCATTGCCTAAGATTGTCTTTCCATTCCTGTCTCGCGTCAGCAAATTTGGACAAATGTGAGTAAATTTGCAGCAGAGACCCGTTGGCTGCCTGGTCGAGTGCCTTGCATACCAAGTGTGTCCGGAAAGAAGGAGCTCCAGGCCACCACTCTTAAGAGTTTGCTCACATTTCCCCCAGTGTCATGCAAAGATAAAGGGTGAAAATCATGTCAATAATTGCAGCATGAGGGAACAAAGGGGAGAGTTTATATTTATAGTTTTTTTTTTTTTTTTTTTTTTAAATAGCAGAATAGGCTTCAAGGACTCCCTCAGAGCCAGAGCGTGAGGAGACACAACTCATTCACCAGTGTCCTTGGCAATCGTGTCACGGTATGTATTAAGTGGCTTTGGTGATGAGACCATGCCATATTAAAAGAGACGAACTGACACGCTTTTCTGAAGTTGTCTCATCAGTTCTAAATGATCACTGATTATGTGCTGAAGTGAGATATATTTCATATTCAAGTTGAAATTAATTATAGTTTACAATGGCCATGTGCCCTTTCAAAGCAGTTAAGGAAGTATTGTAAAAAAGTTGCGGCTCGTGCCAAAAGAATACTATGTTTATGTTAATAGGAATATGTTCATAATCATAACCATAAATGCAGTAAAATTTGTGAAGTACTAAAGTTGTACTCATTCTATATAAGCATTTGAGGGTGAACACGTGAGATCTCCCAATCACATGAAAAAAAACTGGGGGGAAATTAATCTTTACTGCATATTTAATAAGATACATTAAAAACAAAGTGTACTAAAATATGAATACACACACACACACACACACACACACACACACACACACACACACACACACACACACACACACACACACACATATATATATATATATATATATATATATATATATATATATATATATATGCAAAAAGTATGCATGTATGAAATAAGAACAGGTTGCTCAAAAACATTTTAAAAATATTGTAATCACTTTCAGCTTTTTTTTTTTTTCACAAAATATATATGCAGATTTATCAAGAACAGTATCATTATGCAAACCCTGTAGAGAATTGCTTGAGATAAGCACACAATAATTGCATTCTGTTTGAAAATGAAAAATAAATAAATAAATAAAAACAATCTGTATTATTCCTTTTTTCTTCATAATCAGATGTCCATTAGTCAGTTGATGGCAATCTGTGCTGGTTTAATTAAAGAAGTGCTTGTTTGATGAAGGGGTTTAACAGTGTGTTCTGTGGAGTGCTGTATCATTTTGATACACTAAGATTTAAGTACTTGTTTCGTCTGACGTGCTAATTATATATTGTGCACCACTTCAGTAAAATGAATGTCATTGTCTGACATCTTTTATATATGTATTGCTGTCCTCATTGTCAGAGATACATAAACCATCTCTTAGGAAAACCAGGGTTTCTACAGATATGAACAAGTTAAATATATTAATTATTACGATATACAGTGAACTTTTAATGTCAGCAGACAATATTCCAGACAAAATATCCCTGCAAAATAACTGCATCATTGTAATTTTTGGTGGAGTAAACAATTTATTCTGAAGCAGTATTTTCTTCAGTGTTCTGTCAGTGTTTACATACTTAAATCTGCATATTTTTATTTTGAACCAAATTATTACAAGTTATCAATAAATTCAATACACTACAGGGCTCCAATTAGATTAAAAAAAATTACATTGCACATAACAATACTGCAATAAATAATGTTATGAGATTAATGTTTTAAATGCATTTATGAATATACAAATAAGAAATGTTGAGGGGAAAAGCATAACTCCTAATGCATACTTTTTTGAGCAATATATAGTTCAGCAAACCAATGCATATTTCTGAAAGGCCAGAGACACAAAACAAAATGTGTTATGGTAAATCAATGTATATAGTATAAACAAATGTATGCATTCTCACACTAATATATCATAAGCCAATGCATTTGCCTTTAAAGTAATAAACTTTACACAATATGCATTCATTATTTCAAGAGCACTACAAAAACTTCCATGTGAAAAGATGATAAATTCCTCTACCTGCTAGGTGAAACTCCAGGAAGCTCAAATATATGTTTAATATATATGTATAGTATAGTGTATATATATTTTGGGTGATTGGAGGATGTGAAGTTTTTGAAGCATCTGTCAAAACATGCTAAATAAAAGACGTGAGACAAAGGCTTCCTTCCAAGGATCCTTCAAACTGTGACGGCCTTCAGTGGTGCTTGGGGATGAGATTAAAATCTGGGCTGCCATAAAAGACGAAAGACCACTGGATGCAGCCTTCCAATTAAGATGCACCTCTGGTGTTTCCAGCAGTGTCTTGTGATTGGTTCATGTTGAATTAGATTTGGTTTCCTTTCAGTTGGTCAACGACATAACGTTTCCGTTCCCTCCTTCAGGGAACAAGGGTTACATACTAACCGAGACATTGTCCTCCCTCATGTTTGCCTTATCAGTTATTAGGTGTTTAAATATCATTTGTACGTTGTTAGAGTTCTTGAGACCTTATAGCACAGTTTGTGTTCATGCCTGTGTAAATAAAATTGAATTTGGATTTAAAGTACCATCTTGGCTTCTGAGGTTTGTAACCACATCAGAAGAAAATAATTTTTTGTGTTAGCTCTGAAGATTAGGCAGGCAATGACTCAACATTATTGTCTGTTTTTCAAAGCAAAAGACTAGCACAATGGCCTTCTTTTGTTTTGTGGTACCTTTCACTTCTTCAACCAAGGTCTTATCGCACAAAATGAAAAGCAATGATCATAAAACCCAGCAAACTTTGCATATAGCATAGCAGCTGGCTTAAAATAGACTCTGTTCACAATAAGCATGCGATAAAGGAACTATTTGACTTCAGTTTGTCCCTGTCCAATTGTTCATAGGTGAAATCCATAGTGTGCTTATCTTTATATACAGCACTCAATGGTGCCCTCAGGTCACAGTTCATAGGAAAACATGCAAATACAGAACATTTATGTCAGAATGTCTTACTGAATCAAAAGTCTACTTAGGGAGACAATTATTCTTCACCCTTGTGCCTGACACATGAGCGATCACCTAATCTGTTTGCAGCTCTTGAGTATAAACTGCCGAGCAACAAATGGAGAGCTTTTTTTTTCCCTTTCACCCTAAACTTTATCACCATCAGACATCAGGCATTAATCAGCCCAATTATGAACCCAAAACCCTGGGGCTTGTCTTCAGGCTTAAAAACCAAATAAGATGCAAAGCTGAGATCCTCAAAGAATTTCTAACTCAGGAATAATGCATTCCCCTGGCTCCGCTGTGAATGTTTGTCCCCAAGCACAAGGTGCAGATAATTTAAACACATAAGCAGGTTCTTGGCGTACCTTAATCAACGCCGACAGGGCATTTTAGCAAAGAGAGAGGGAGGCAATAAAGAGATAACGCTGGTGCAACCTGGGGACTTGGTGCTGGAGAAACATGCAGTGTTGCAGGCCTAGGGGTAATGAGCAACAAAACTCCTGACAAGAAATGCTCCTGGTGGTTTCTACACACATAGGAACCCTAGCATACACCTAAAACTGCATGGACACATCATGTAAAGGCTACTATTAGAGTAGTTTGACCTGATGAGTAACTGTTGTATATTTTTACATTTTATAGGCTTTTAGTTTTTTTGTTTGCTCATTTGTAATATTATTTTCTCTCACAGACTGTCAGTAAACCTGATGTATGCCTGTTTTAAATTGCACAGCATCCTTCCCACTTCAAACAGAGGTGATCTATTAGCCGCTGTCATTGCATGGCTGAGAGGACTGTGAGAGTATTATTTTCTAATGGAAAATCAGCATAAAATACTTAACAGAATTGAGGAAATTGCGTGATCATGAACAATAATAGCCAATTAACCCAAGAAGCCTTAAGAGTGGCCCCTTTTTTTTTTTTTTTTTTTTTTTTTTTTGCCAAACACTACATAGTCTGTAGATAATGTTCGTAATAAAACTTCCTTAAACGAGATGTCAACACTGAAATCCCACATCAAACTGATATATGAAACCATTTTCCCAAAACAAACATACCTCAAAACATTATTAGCACCATTCCCACAACGTATTAAGTTGAGAAATGCTGAAGGCAGAATGGTGAAAGCCTTTCTCAATGATGAAGTGCCTTTCCCATCAGGTCTCACTCATACATAGCGAAAATAGAGGAAATTTATCAGAGGTCACTTTAACACATTCTCGTCTTCACTCTCTCACTCTGTATCTCTCTAAGTGAAGGAGAGATAAATGCCACTGATGTGCCATGACTCCCAAATTTATATGTAGCTCACGTATATAGAATTTACAGATTCACAGATAATAGGACATAATGGGGCAATGACAGTTTTGTCAGGCATAAGTTGAGTGCACAACAGGGCTGGGTTGAAAATATTGATTTCTCAATTTTAATTGATTCTCATTTTGATTAACCGATATTGATTCTCTTTAATCCCAAGAACTGATCTAGCTGAATAAACAAAACGTAATGGAGCCCACCCCCCATTCAATAAATTGCATTACACTTTGTACATCACTTTTGATGTGAAAAAAAAAAAGTCTTAGCTTTAAAATTCAGACCAATTTATTTTACGAAATTCAAACATAGAGCTCTCTGTGCTCTTAATGTAAAGTGACAATATACAATATAACTTCTTCAGTACAAGCAGAACAAGGAGAGCACATCAGCTGATCATCTCTTCCTCTTTATCACCAGTTACTGCACAAAATGAACATGTATCAACATCAGAAGATATGTTAATGTGTGTTGAAAGTAACATTACAAATTATAGGAATGTGTCTTGTCTCAGGAAATTGCTCAGTTCGTGTTTACACTGCAGAAAGACGTCAATGAAACAGCTAAAAATAACATCTACCTATACTTTTATGCACATTTTGGTATAACAAAAAAAAAAAAAAAGAAAGAAAGAAAAGCTGATTGTAAATTCCAAGATGTGCATACATCCTAAAAATGCGCATGAAAAATGTGCACTCTATCAGTTGGATAGATTTTTTATCCACAAATAAAATGTTCACATAAACACATATAAAAAATGAAATAAACTAAATAAAATCATGTGACATTGTGCAATGGGTTGGTTTAACTGGACTTACAGCAGATTGTTCTCATTGCACAGGATCTGAGATGTTGTTTTGGTCATTCTGAAATACCTGAGTCGAAGTCTATTGTCTAAGTGGTTTGGTATTATTACCTCCCAGAACTGTGCCTACACATCTGCGTTCCCAAACAGGCATCTGCCTCTGAAAGCAAGATAACATGACCACATTTTCTTTCGCCTGCACGCTTTAAGGTTAAAGTAATTTAATATACGTATATGAAAAAAAGACCGACAGTGATGACTTCTGCTTCAGCAAATGACCTTTATCTTAGTTTTATTTGTTGCTAGTTTATCAGGAAGTGACGATTTTGTTCTCTTCGTTTTGCAAGATAGAAATCTTTTATGAAAAATTCCAATTTTGTGTAAATTAAAATTGCAACTTTGGTTGGTAACATCATAACGTCACATTTAATCTCAGAAAAGCATATTAACCTGTTCTTCAATATTTAATGTAGGATTTAATCTTATTCTATGTTTGAATTAATTCATCCTGGAAATTCAAGTTATGACATCCACAGTTCAAATGTTACTAAATGTACTTGAGTAGAAATGTGATTATATCATTAAAAAGTCATTAAAATTGTATTATATAGTAACATTATGTCATTATATAGTAAAATCATCCTCAGATTCTCCAGATAGTGTCTAAAACACAGTGCATCCCCATAATTGCTGCTTGCAGCTTTTGATGAGTTATGAAAGTGAAAGCGAGTAGAATTTAAATTTGTCGGGTATTATGCTGTTTGTTCAGTGTTAATTATCAGGAAGAACCAATCTGTTGTCGAGAAATGAGTTCTGCTTCTTACAATGGATTTCCTTTGCAGCTGTTAGGTAATCATAGTTAACCATGCGCTTACGTCAATTGAGACCTTCAGAGATTACACTTCTCTTCATCCACACTATTAAGTGTGCATGTTTTAGACAGCTGATTGGCAGGAACAGTATTACCTGCATAGAAATGCACTTTAAACTATTTAATATCGAACAGTGTCATTTATGGAACAAAATTGGTATAACATGAATAAATCTTGAATAAAGATAAAAAAGTTCTGCCTTGTAAAAACATTACATTATATATATATATATATATATATATATATATATATATATATATATATATATATATATACTATAGCTAGGCTATGAAATGGTGATCTTTAAGAATCTGCAGTTTGTCCCCAGGCCTCTCACCTCTCATCAAGAATATATTTTTAATATTGAATCTCTCCATATCTGCTGCAGCTGCTTTTTTTCCCCACACTGACCTCTGTGGCATCACCTCTCCGAGCGCTGGCCCAGCATGCAGCAGATAGAACAGCATGTCAGCTGTAGCACGTTTAATGATTATAGGTGGTCGGCACCTTTAGCCCACGGAAAAGTAATTTGAAGACTCTCCTAAATGCAGTTGTGTCACTTTTAAAGGTCAGGCTGCAGGTCCGGGATGAAACTACGCTGCATGTTTTGCTGCCTCATTATCACATAGAATATATCTGTGCAGCCCAAACTATTCTCTCAGCCCTGGCTTTGATAACTCAATGCTAGTGAAGGCTCCCATTCCTAGGAGGACAGATTTATGCTCTAGGTGCTCAACAAGTGGGCCAATCTGCCACGCTGTTACTGGAGGATGAGATACACCTGCTTAGGCGACCACAGTGCCACACAGTCCTTGTATCTGACAAAAGCTGGCTGGGAGCTCCAGAGGGCTCACTCTTATGGGGGATTTTCCCCTCGAAAGATACAGACAGAGGCAGTCAGAGAGAATGAGGGGATGAGAGCGCTAGAAAAATTTCTCACAGCGGCTGAGCAGCAATGACACAGACGTCTGCCGCCATGCTCGCCTCCAACAGGAAGCGTTTAATTTTTGCTTTCGACACAGTGACAGTCCAATCTTCCCTATGTAATTACGTGTTATTAATCTTATGTTATCCATCTCCGCTTGAGGAGGACCTTGGTTTTGGCAGTGCAATTATTGACACTGGCTGGAGTCTATGGTTCCTAAGGCTTTGCATAGTACAGGACTAGGCCTGATTATACTCTCATTAAAGGAATATTCCATTCCAGTTTAATTCTGATTATTACATACATACATACAGTTTATATAACTTTGAATCAACCCAGTGGCAACAGTAATGATGTGATTTATACAGTAAGTATACTTCCCTTTTCCTTGTAAGACTTGTCCTTAGATTGAAAAAAAGAAAAAAGAAAGAAAAAAAAACTGTATTATTTGAGCTGTATATTTTCTCTCTCTATATATTTTTTTATTATAGTTTTAAAGATTTCAACTTTATGTTGCAATTTAAACAAACTTTACAATTGCATATAACTTTATAGAGAAACGGTTACTTACTGTAAAATGTGTTAACACATATTGTCCAAGTCTTAAGGCTTTAATCAGTTTATTAATGTTTATGAATTCTCTTTATTCACTTCCATTGAAAGTGTTTTTTTTTTTTTTGTCTCTCTCTCTTTTTTTAAGAAAAGGAGCATTAACATCATATCAAAACTGCTGCTGATTAAATCATTGAACACAGTCTTATTCCTTTAAATGCTATAATTGTGATACCAACGTGTTTGCCTAAACCATTTGTTTTTAGGTTGTTTCAGATGGTGTCATCACAGACATTATTTTTCAAAGGCAACAGTAGTTTTAACACAATTAAATAACCATTGCTCACCATATTCGAGTTATCTATGAGAGGAAGTGGTGATCAGCGTCTGGCTGTCCCTGTGGGAGTTAAGATATGTGCTCATGATGAATTCATCTCTGGTAGTGTGAGTTTGGCCAAGGTCCACACCTCTTCACACACCGTGGGCAGAACATATTAAATGCTGCGGTTGATTTCCCCAGGGACTTCCTATATGTTGTTCACTGCTAAGGTTTAAAAAAGGACTGAATTCCATTACAGCATTTTGTCTGTCATACAATAAGCCGAATCTGACATTTTACCGATAGAAAATGTCACGTTTTCGATCATTAGACTTACACCCGATAGTGGTCAGGATGTGTAAGTTGTGCTGAACAAAGGTCACAAACACCCACAGAAGGATTTTTTATTTTTTTCCTCTCTCTTGAGATAAAAATGTGTTTGTGAATTCTGTGTGTCAAGCATTGCTGAAGTCAACTGAAGAATCATTTTTTGTTCATTATCTTTTCAATCTTTGTTAATTTTCTGTTGTTCAGAAAGAAGAAATTGACTTCACTCAATTGCACACACTACAACAATTAGGCAGCATCCACAAGGGAAGAATTTAAATTGAACTTTTAAATTTTGTGCCGTGCAGCAGCAATTAATCAAGATAAATAGATTGTACTTGTTGTTTCCCAAGACATAATGTTGCATTTTGGGTTTCTTTTTAAGTGGCTGAAGGTATTGACAACAATGTCTTCATTGCTTCATCCTGCTCACAAAAAGAAGAGAAGCCTTTGAATGCTGTCCAGTGGGTCCTGCCTGGCTCAGTTTGGAACGTCAATTGATTCACGGTGTGCTTGTTTTTTTAGCTTTAGTGTTACATATTTGACAGGCAGCAAGGGTAGAAATGGCACACTGTAATTAGGTATCACAGCCAACAGCTGTCCGTGGAGTACTCTGTCTGGAAAGGTGTTCTGTGAGTAATATTGTATTGGACTGACCAGGCACGTGCACAGGTAGGGCTCAACCTGTGCAGAGCACATGCCCTTTTTGCCCTTACACTCCGAAGTGCCCTTTTATTGGTGTTTTTTTTTTTTTTTTTTAATCAATGCTATTGGTCACCCTTTACGTCTGTCTGTCTGTTTTACAAATATTTCGCAAATGAAAGTTCTTAAAACGAGCTTGTGTAAATCTTATTCGATCCTCAAGCTGTCAGTAAGCTGATAACTCCGCCCCCTCTGTATTCATTGAATCAACAGAAGTTCCACAGCAGCCGCACAGTAGACAACAGCTGAGCTGAACAAAGTTTTGCGAAGGGTAAATAAATATCTTGTTGTTTGAATAAGTAGGCTACTACTAAACACTATGTCTATAAAGGCTCATATTTTATTTATTGGATGTCTGTCTGACTCACTGAGACATGTGGGACGTCGCTTGAGAGAGAGGGCTAGCATTTGCCATCTAGTCATAGCCAATACATAGCCAACACTTAAAAAGCCTGTGCATACAGTAGCATTTCATCTTTTATAAAATGCGATTTTGGCCAAATACATTTTACCACAGGAAAAACTGAGTGCTCCGTCTATATAGCTACAAAAACTAGTTTGTAACCTGTAGATGAAAATGTAATGTGATGCCGTTTTAATGACGGACAAAAAAAAAAAAAAAAAAATCACATTTGCACACATTCACTGGTCAAAAGCTATATATTGATATTAATATGTTGTGTAATACAACAACATATAATTTGTTTTTACCATCGGAAAATCATAATAACAGGTGTGCCCCCGCGCTGTTTCGTACTGGAACTTACACAAAGCGCAAGTGATCCTGGTCACCTGATACACTTAATTTATTAACATTTAGGCTAATCATGTTATGGTATACTCTCCGCTCATCCTCACATGTATAAAATGTAGTAAAACATGGTTTTACTACAGTAATGTAGTAGTAACTAAAAAAAAATACAGAAGATCACTGTGAAATCTTTAGGCTATATTTTATCATCCAGAATGTAATTCGTGATTCATTCCAAGGCTTCATTTATTTGATCCAAAATACAACAAAACCGTAATATTGTGTAATATTTTTACAATCTTAAATAACTGTTTCCTATTTGAATATATTTTAAAATGTAATTCATTTTTGTGATCAAATCTGAATTTTCAGCATCATTACTCCATCAGTACTCTTCAGTGTCACGTGATCCTTCAGAAATGCTTTTCACTGCAACTGTACATTAATCTTGAAGAATAGGAATACAGGATAAAACAGAGTTCTTAATATCTAATGTACATTTGGACATGTTAGAGTACGGCATGTCTCCCTCATTGTACATAGAAGAGGCCCCCTGGTCCTTTTTAGCTGGCCTTGTGACCCTAGGAAAAAGAATACTTACACACATGTTCATGACATGTAAAACCTGACACTTCTAGGAAGAAATAATATGTTTCTAAGTAAGCATGCATCAATCTATAGTTATATAGATGGCTTCTTTATTTAATCACATCATACAACAATCTTGGAGGTTAAATACTGATCAAACACTTGATTAATAATCACACAATATTAATGAGATAATATATTTTGAAGAAAGGATATAATCAGCGTCAGAATCTCTATCCTCTCCTTCAGGCAACTCAGCAGTGAGTCAGTGTCATGGATGGAGGACCTGTTAATATTTTTTCTAGTTTATATTTCCATCTCGTTATGCCGCTGGTTTATATATTATCTAATTAACCTATATAATATATAATTATGGTTGTTATTAATCGTGAATAAATCTAAATCTTTTGAGACTATTATTTTGTGTTATTGAATTTGTCATGAAGATGTGACCATTTCTTCCTTTTATGCAGGCTTACTAAATAATCTTGATATAAAAAAAGGGTGGGGGGTGCCCTTTTTCATTTTCAGCACATGCCCCTCAAAAGGTCTGTGCACGGCCCTGGGACTGACTGCCTGCCTCTTAATGTGAAATATGGTGAAATTCTGATGTTATTTTAAAAAGGGATGACAAGTTATTTTGCAGGGACTTTATCAGTTGCCTTATTTCTAAGCACTAAACTAGTGATGTCTGCAAGAATCATATGACAGCTGGAATGAATGAGATTATTATTATTATTATTATTATTATTGTCTAACAACCTTATAGTTATTGACACATAATAGAATAATCTTTTAAACATTCTGTTCACCTTATTTATGACATAACTATTTACATAACTATTCAATGCAGCCATTTATTGACATTTAATGTATCTTTCTTCTTCTTTTTTTTTTTTTTTTTTAACTCTTAACTTTATAAGTAAAACATTTATTATAAAAGGAAACACATGAGAGAATGAAGTATAACTCTATATAAAACGTATTTATTTTTTTTATTTATACAAATCTATATAATTGTTCTACATAACTAAAAAAAAAAAAAAAAAACATTGGTGAAATATTTATTTAGGAGTCTTAGACCTTTCCAATGATATATAGTTTGTCATGATTAGATAAGGATTTAATTGTAATATAGTGAAGTAAGCGTAGGCGTCCCCCATATGGAATGGGTTACAGTTCTACATTAAAAAAACAAAATAAATAAATAAAAACAAAATACTTAAATCATTGTAATGATACAATCTCCATATACATCGGGAAGAAGGAGGCGGGAACCGGCGCACAATCAAAATACATTTTAATAATCCAAAATAAATACAAAACGGCGCGTCAGCCCCTCACGGCGACTGACGCGCACAAATAAAAGCCAAACACATAATAATATCCCAGGCCTGGTCCTCTCTCGTCCTTCACGGTCGTCACTCCAGTTTTATATCCTTCCATCTCCTACGTGGGACTCGATACTAGCGGTGGGGCTCAGGTGTAGCTCATCTTCAATCACTACACCTGGCCTCACTCCTTGTTCCCACGCCTCTCGGCCCCGCCCCACTCGCCACATACCCCCATCGCCCCTCGCAGGCCGGGGGGTACTGGACGGCCCTCGGCGGACGGCACGACACTCCTCCGCCGCCCGGTGGACGGCGACGGCTCCTCCGATTTTGGGCAGCGGCAGGAGTCCCCCGTTCCCTGCCCCTCCGGATTCCGTCACGGAGGCGGCAGGCTCCGGCCCCCTGGCGAACGGCGCCGACTCCTCCGCTCCCTCACGGACGGCAGCCGCCCCTCCTTGTCGTGGGCGGTCGGCAGCGAGCTCGCCCGTCCCCGGCAACTCGCTCCAGCCCACCGCCTCGAGCGTCCATGGCGGCACATACCTCGCCAGCTCGAGGGCACCGCGGATTCACCACAGCGGCGAGGGATCTTCAGCAGCGCGTCCCTCCTTCTCCCGGGCTTCGGCACCACTGTAATGATACAATCTCCATATACATCGGGAAGAAGGAGGCGGGAACCGGCGCACAATCAAAATACATTTTAATAATCCAAAATAAATACAAAACGGCGCGTCAGCCCCTCACGGCGACTGACGCGCACAAATAAAAGCCAAACACATAATAATATCCCAGGCCTGGTCCTCTCTCGTCCTTCACGGTCGTCACTCCAGTTTTATATCCTTCCATCTCCTACGTGGGACTCGATACTAGCGGTGGGGCTCAGGTGTAGCTCATCTTCAATCACTACACCTGGCCTCACTCCTTGTTCCCACGCCTCTCGGCCCCGCCCCACTCGCCACAATCATTATTATATATTGTTGTTCTGTTGTTGTTTCGATTGCTTCTATTACTCTCATTTGTAAATCAATTTGGCTAAAAGTATCTGTTAATCTATTAAATGTATATGTAATTTGGGGGTCTCCCCAGACCCCAGTAATGCATAAGGGATAGTAACACAACATTCACAACCAAAACAAGCATTAATACCTTTTATTAAAATTAGTCAGTGTAAACATACACTAAGAGACTCCAGACACAGTGTTTATGCATCCTTCAAATGACAAGACAAATCCTGTGTTTTCTTTATTTTTAATTCTTAATTAGCTCACTTAAAAGATTTGTTTTAAAACACTAATTATTTTATTACCAAATATTGTTGCTGAATACTTTTGTACAAAAATAAAATAAATAAATAATAATTATATATATATTAGTGCTGTCAATCGATAAAAAAAAATTAACTAATTAATCGCACAATTTTTTTAAAATTAATCGCGATTAATCGCAATTAACAGACTGAAACTTTTTGGATATGTAAATGTAAAATGTAAATAATTAATGTAAACTCAAGACAAAGAAACTATTTAAATTCAAAATATGATTGTTTATTGGAATTTTTGTTTAACTTGTAACACAGATGTTCTCATGTACCTACAACATACCTGCAATAAACCATCAATATCTTCCAAATTAACTGTTGGCTTGAAAGCCATATTTATTAAAGAAATAAAAACACAGGCATGTAAGTATCATTTGAATTTCAAAACAATCAATGCCAATAAAAAACAAAAATGATTTCCATGTTGAATTCTAAGTGGACTGCAAAAAAATTCCAAAGTATAGTCATTGCCAGTGCTTTAAGTGGGCCGGTATGCACTGGTACTCAGTACAGCCACTTCCAAATATAGCTCTTGAGCATACCGCCACCTCTCCGTGCGCCCAGAACATGCTTGTAGTGTACCGGTACGCTCATTTGGACATCTTTTTTAATAGAGGTTTTAATCTTTTACCTGCACTGCCGATTTTCACAGCGCCCTTCACAATGCAAGCTTCCTAATTCATCCCACCCAGAGCAGAAACTACATTACCCATTCACCCTTAAGTTATACAAGTGAATAGCGCATGTGTCGCTTTTCCCACTGTTAAGTGTCAACAACTCAACGTGGCCGGAGAAGGTGTGTGAAACTCGTTGTGAGTTATACTAAAGCAAAATCTTGAGTATTTATTGTCTGATAAACATTAAAAACTGTCTGCGGAGGTTGAGTCGTCCTGCAGCCCCCGCTGGCTGTTCATTGGCTGCAGCATCTTTTTACTAAGTTCTAAAAAAATACCGTAGACGGAAAGGCACAAATTTAGATATTCATTTATCTAATTAATCTATAGCCTATGCACAAAGACAATATGATCTTTTTGTCCCCTTTTTGTTTTAAAGCTTGATGAAGAGAGAGAGCGCAAGTTGCTGCAGCTGAGGAGGACAGTGATGCACGCGCACAGGAGTGATTGACAGTTCGCGGCACTGTGTACAAAAAATACTCCGCTACACAATTATTTCGTTATTTCGTTTAAGCTTATTAACGTTAGCGTTACAGAAAGGTCTGATTTACGCACTGTTACAGTCATTGTTTTTTTTTTTTTTTTTTTTTTAACAATGATATTTGAGTTCATGATTTTAATGTTGCTGTTTCTTGTGGCAGACTGAAGAGTAATCCGGCAGAGTTTTATACTGAAACTTTCCGTCTAAAAGTCCTTCCTTGGTCTTATCCATATTTCTTTGCACGTTGAACACACATAGGCCACAACTGGAAATAAAAAAAACTGCAACCGCGTTAATTGCGTTATTTTTTTTTAACGCGTTAAATATTTCAAATTAATCGAATGCGTTAACGCGCTAATTTTGACAGCACTAATATATATATATATATATATAACCCCTATTTACAGGGGCTCAAGTATAACTGGATGAATAAATATGATAATAAATAAAATATGAATTGTTAACATTTTGTTGAGAATACTTTACAGGCAAAGACTCCCTAATGTCTGGAACTCATGGAGATCACCAGAGACTGGGTTTCCTCCTTTTTGTGACGCTTTCCCAGGCCTTTACTGCATCTGATGTTCATTTATTCTTTGTTTGTGTGTCTATCTGCCTTTAGTTTTGGCTTCAGCAAGTGAAATGCATGCCTACATAGTGTTGAGATCAAGAGATTGACTGCTGCCACTGCTGAATAATACACTTTTTAACTTTAAAAAACTCCTGGGTTGCTTTTGCTGTGTTTGGTTCATTGCCCATTTGTGCTATGAAGCGCCGTCCACTCAACTTTGCTTTTTTTTTTAGGGGAAGTCGTGGCCTAATGGTTAGAGGGTTGGACTCCCGATCGAAGGGTTGTGAGTTCTAGTCTCGGGCCGGACGGAATTGTGGGTGGGGGGAGTGCATGTACAGTTCTCTCTCCACCTTCAATACCACGACTTAGGTGCCCTTGAGCAAGGCATCGAACCCCCGGGCACCGCAGCATAAATGGCTGCCCACTGCTCCGGGTGTGTGCTCACAGTGTGTGTGTGTGTGTTCACTGCTCTGTGTGTGTGCATTTCGGATGGGTTAAATGCAGAGCACAAATTCTGAGTATGGGTCACCATCCTTGGCTGAATGTCACTTCACTTCACTCCAATTGGCTGAATCTGGGCAGACAGTATATCCCTAACACTTCAGAATTAATCTGGCTGTTTCTGTACTCTGTCAAGTTATCACTTAACACCAGTAAACCTTCTCCATATTTTTTTTCTTCCTGTCATTCTGGTACAGGTTGATCTTAATTTCAGCCATTAAAATAATGCTTTTCCAGAAGCTTTTTTTTATTTATTTTTTTATTATTATTATTATTTTTTTAGATGTTTATTGGCAAAGTCTAATCAGGCATTGGTTTTGCACTGTTTGCTCTCATTAAGTCTTCTCTTGATTGTAGACCTACCTCCTGGAGAGTGTTCTTCCCTTAGCTGGATGTTGTGAAAGGGTTTTTCTTTACCATGGAAAGGATCCTCCGATCATCCACCATTGTTATCCTCCATGGAAACCCAGGCCTTTTAATGTTGCTGACCTCGCCAGTGTGTCCTTTATTTCTCACAATGTACCAATCAGTTGATTTGGCCACACCGAATGTTCCCGCTATCTCTCTGATGGATTTGTTTTGTTTTTTGAAGCCTAACAATTGTCTGTTTCACCTGCATTAAGAGCTCTTTTGACCGCATGATGTGAGTTAACAGCAACAGCTTCCAAATGCAAATGGCACACTTAGAATCAACTCCAGATCTTTTACCTGCTTAACTGATGTACAAACAATGAATGCATAGCCCACATCTCTCCATGAAATGGCTTTTGAGTCAACTGTCCAATTACTTGTGGTCCCTTGAAAAATCCAAATTGTATAATAAAATCAAATTGTGATGAGAATAAACTTCAAATTAAAGCTCAGGGTGTGCACTTTAAGCCCATTATATAACTGTAAAAAATAAATAAAAATAAAATAAAACCGTATTCGTTAGAAAAGCAATCTTGTCTTACTCAGTTTTGCTTGTGTTACTTCTCTCCCATCATCCAATATGTGTTTCTGTGTACAACTGATAAATGTTATACAAAATAAAGAAATAAAGGATAGCAGTAACTGGAGGGGAAATACCATCCACAAATCCTGAAAAACTGCTACCACTTTGGAAGCTTTCTTTTCTTTGCTAAATCTATACTATAAACTACAGAAGTCTTGTCATTTTGGACCTTAACTGGCTTTGAACAACAACAAAAATGGACTTATTTCAACTCAAAGCACATCTCCAAAGACTAGAAAGGCATGAAATCAGGCACTCTAAGTGTAAATGAATCCTGTGGTTATTGGTGTGCCAGGACAGAGGGTAAGTCCCCTACTGAGTCTCTGCCTCAAACCAGACATCTTCATGAGATGCTGTTTTTTTTTCATGCTTTTTTCTTAAGAAATTTTGCTGAGATCCTACCAGATCTGACAGGAATTTGATCCATGTATCACATAACCCCTGTTGCGATATGTATGGCAGTGGGGATATGTGGTTATGGCTACTGAAGGCTGTGGGTACATAACTGCTGCTCTATGTACTATACATGATGCAGTATTAGTAATCCTAGTGAAATACAAGTACATAATGTGGAATTATGTTTAACTATTTGATATTGACACACTGCTATATTATTGCTATAGATAACATAATATACAGTATGCAACATGGACATTTTTGTGAAATATTGACTTGCATTGTTGTAGTTTAGGGATATTTTGTTCTGTTTAATGTCATTATTAAATAGGATTTTAACTTTTACATTTACTACAAAGTGTCATCTACATCACATCAATCAAATTTGCTAAGTAAAATATGTTTTTCCTTATTGTAATATAAACCATCAGCCTTTGGTACAGCAATCCTCAAATAACAGTCTTTCATCCCTGTGCCGGAATTGTTCTTGCAATCTGAAATCCCCATCGGAAATAAACGTTTGCACCGCATGGAGTGATATTTTGTCACATTTTTATTTTTGACATGCTTTTTTCCTCCTTTTTTTCTGATTTGATATGCAGCAGAGCGAATGCATGAGCTAAATATGACAAAATCTGAAACATTTGGAGCTTGCTACATAATGTGACAGAGAGCAAGGGAATATGTCTAGGGTCTCCCTAATGACAACAAGAGATTTGATTTCAGTTTGAAAAGATGGAAGGGAAAGCTTGCTGCATGCTCATGCTGATTGACTTAGCAGAAATAGCAACGTAATGCCTTACTCCCTTCACCGTGCATCAGGCTTCTGCATGGTCTTCATTGTCAAAGCCCTGTCAATTATCTAATCTGCATGCTGAAGAGAAGGTACACTGCTTCCATTGAAACTACTTTTTTCCTTTTAGTGATGATTTGTATATTCAGAGTAACTATACAGATAATGTGAATAATTGGGAATTTAATGAGGCTTTTATGCACCACTGTGACATTTTGGCCTCCACCAGTGAGAGAAACTCTGTCCCTGTGTGTGTGGATCATATACTTTCACTATGCACATGGGTTTTGACAGCAATATCAAGCAGTTAATTATTTCATGGATGGTGCTTGTACATCTGAAACAGTTGGATCTTATGAGGGCACTTTTCATATTCCAATCACTGATTGTAGGAGACTGATTGGAATATGCTCACAACACCATCTAAACTCCTTCTTTCCAGCCAGAGATCTGAGCCTGAAAGAGTACAGCCGACGGAAATAAATGAAGAAATGTGCTTCTGTTCTAATTCGTATTTAAATTCTGCACTCATTAGACAGCCACATGTAGTCTCAAATGCATTTTTGGCTTAGAGCACATGGCATGCTACTTATTCATGCCACAATTATAAGCCTATACAGTGTTTATTATAGATTATACATTTATATTAGTTGAATAATGTCCTCAACTTTGTTTTGCAGAGAAAGTTAACCTAGCACATTCGGCAATAGAGGTTGAATAAATTGCATGCATAAATTGAGGTTGCATGTTGGAGGCTATTTTTTTTGTATTGACCACACAATCAATAGAGCTTCCTTATAGCGCAAAGCTATTGAGGATAATATTGCTCGATTTTTCACAGTTAGGGTGTATTAGTTCCATGAGAGCTTCTCTATTGATTTAACCCAGCCGGGCCATTCAGTGTTATTTATTGTTAAGATGTGTTATGTGTGAGCCACGTAGTGGTAGAAAGAGTACTAAGAAATTGCACCTAAGTAAAAGTATTGCTAATTAAGGAATAATTTACTTGAGTACAAGTAAAAGTACTGAAAAATAACATGACTCAAGTAAGTTTAAAAACATATTTTGCTGAAAAACTACTCAAGTTACTGCGTTACCCAGTAATGAGACGATGTGAGCATTATGGAGCAGGGTTAACCCTAACCCTCATGTATATTAATATCTGTTTCACAAGTGAGACCCAGGAAATCCATTTTATGGACAAATGCATCAGATATCACTGCAGCCAAAGAAGGGTAAATGAGGGTTTAAAGGAAAAGAAAGGGGTTAAAACATTGTCAGCTGAAATGTGCCAGTAAAAATAATGTGTTTTATGTGTATGGTTGGGCATCGTTTGAAATTGATTTCAATAAGGTAAATAATAAAAATAAATATATAAATAAAAAATAAAAAAAATCTTAGAAATCATTCACATTTATTTGAAATGTTAATTGCAAATTATATCCTTTTTAGTGGAATATTAATATCAAATCAACAGACTAAAGAACACTTACACAATGATGTGTGTGCAGACAAAAGTCTAATTTACGTTTTATTTTTCTCTCTTGTGTTTCTTTAATGTTTTTTTAATTGAATAAGAAATCAAATACACTGCTGGATGATAACCAATAATTTGTATTCTATAATATGTTTATCTGTATTTTCCTAATGACAATTTTAAGATTGGTTTATACAAACACACAATAAGGCAAAAAGGTTTCTATACTTTCTTGAAACGGATTTCGGACAGGCTTCTGAGGCGGAGTAATGGTTTAACGATCTACAGCAAAATATAGAGAGCTTTGGTGATAACTAAGTGGATATTTCATTACTGCAATATTAACTTCACGCTAGAAATGACATAAAAAGTGGAAAACGTTGTTCAGAAACATACATTTACACACAAACTGACCACCGACCGCAACTTTCAAAGGCAGCGAAGGATACATCTATGCTGCCTTCAAAAACCGACCAGATGAAGACATCTCAGGAGACAGGAAATGAAGCTGACATTGATTTCGGACGTGCCTTGATGTCTTCCTACCTTGGAATGCGTCCTCCGAAGGATGCAGCGCATATTAGGGATTTTCTGCAATGAAAATTCCACTGCACGAGAGTGTTTAGCACTCAGTAATGTCCATATCATCTAGTTTCGAATATTAATTAATCATCTGGTCATACATAGACTATCTTGTTTCTTTGCCCATGTGCTCACACATCCAAAGCACGCACACATAAAAAGTGATTTTAAATGCATCTGATTGAATGATAAATCATGGTTTATCTATCAGCCAGATGCACATAAAATGCATGTACTCTTATTTCAATGTTGTTGTTAATGTTGAGGTTATTTTAGCTTCGTACATTTAATTTTACTGAACTGTTAAAGAGGTGATTTTAAAGAGGTTATTAAAGAGTGAACCAAGGGCATTTTTGACACTTCTTGGTCTATCCAAGCAATAACTGTCCTATCAACCGAGTATAATATCGATGGTATGACCAATTTCCGGAACTGACAAAATTATGATTTAAAATCAGAGCATAGCTCACATTCACTCACATTCACATACTGAAATGCTAATGATGCTGAATCAAAATGACAATGCAAGTGATTGACAGTCAAAGCATAGTCAATGGCCCATTTAGTTTGAACAGCCCGTCCCTAGAGCTGAACTGGAAGTTTTGGTTTTGAACCTTAGTCAGACCTGTCAGTTAATGGCTGAAGCGCAGGGCTCCACCCCAGGAGTGCCCATCAAACACCGGCTCACGCTTCTCCTTTGGTGTCGCCTTTGTCATATTTTATTTTATTTTTATTTTATTTTTTTGTTACTTTGACTTTTGGCCAAAAATAAATGTAGCGAAGTTGAATCATTTAATGTAATGAAAGTATTTGTAATTACTAATGTTCCAACACTAGGCATGTAGGAGAATCTTGGTCTTGGTGACTTTTTGACTTCATTCTATTAGATGTGTTTTTTGTTTTTATACGGGAATGTGTGTCTAAAGTTTGCGAACCAAAATAATCTATGAATTTCACTTTTCCCCATTTAAATGTCCATTTCTATTCATATTTTTCATATACTTTGTACTGTAGACACTCTAAACTCAAAAGCCATTTGTGAATAGAAGTATCATCCATTTCCTTGGTCCGGCACGTCCCTTTTGATGTTCAATTCAATATTCATGTATCAAATGGAAAATTCCATTAATGTGTATTTGTGTTAGAGATGAACTCCTCTCTGTTGTTAAAGTGCCAATATTAAAACATTAGCTGTGATGAAAAGCAAAAAGCCAATGCTGCAGTACAGCACTAGAGATGCAGAGATGTGTGGTAAATGATGGGCTATTGTGTGTGCATGTATCACTCACGCAGAGCTTGGATGCTATGACCTAGCCTGTCTCTAAGTGCTATAATGAACTGGGCAAGCAATGATGAACAATGTGCGATGCCTGGGGGGCAGAAGCTACGGGAAACGCTGAAGCAATGCGCATTATCGTCTATCCCGCTTTCCATTAGTGGTGTGCAATGCACCTACAATACGCCCCATGGGAAAGACGGGAATGTTACATTTGAAAGATTGTAGGGTCATGTGATATTTACCAGGTAGGACTTCCCGTTGAGCACTAAAAACTGAGAGAGAAAAAAAAAGATGGCTCTTGAATGCATTACAACGTTTTAATGGAGTAAACTAGATACCTTTTAATCTTTTTTTTATGTATTTGTAGTGCTGTTAGATTATTAAGTTTCCCCATGCTTTGGATTTTACCGTTCATCTGTTAAAGCCAC
>NC_068419.1:24774011-24795480 GCF_023724105.1 Carassius gibelio
GATTTTGGGACAAGATAAGAAACAAGACACGGGTAAATATTGGAATTGCATTTCCAAGATAGAGTTTTGTGACAAGCTCAAACTACAGAGAGATGCCGAACTCGCTTGCATTCTGAAAAACAGGTATGCATCCATTCAGCTAACTGTATCTATCCATATATTTTGTGAAACGATGATGTATTGTGTAAAACGTAGACGGACTAGCTCTCATGTATAGTATAATGTAAATCTACATTTGTTCTATATCTAGCTGGATCTTGTTCGATATCATAGTATAAACGTAATTATAATTATTAACTAAAGTCGACCGTGTTTTTTTTACATATATTACTACTAGCTAGATGAAATATTGATTTGATAGGGGTCTCATAATTCATATATCTCTCCATTTGAAAAGACGTGATTGTCAAAATACTAAGTTAGAATGAGTGAGGAATGATAGGGAATGACAGAGCGTGTGTTCCATTGAACAACAACTCCCAGGAGCCTACGCTCTTTCCCGACATCATCAAAGTATGTCTTAAGTTATTATTTTGATTGAGTGACCCCTGGTGGCCAAAACTCCCATACTGTATGTTTAAATGAATGAATGCATTTAAAAATGAAGAAAGAAAAAAAAAGAAAATTGCACATTACTGTATACTATGGAGTCTCTAAAGGGTCATAGTGGTGAAAAACATCAGAGTGAGTGAAAAAAAATTTGGAGTGGGAGGAAAAAAATTATTTATTTTTTTTTTCTCTCGCAAAACTTTTGCTTTCTCTCGAAAAAACTTTGTGCTCCCTCGCAAAACTTTTGCTTTCATCTCGCAAAGATATTTGCGTTCACTCCTAAAACCAGTTGAGTTCAGACAAACACTTCCTGTTTACTTTATAGCTTGTAGTGGTTCATACAGCTCCATAAGTTCAAAATGGAGCGGTTCATAGAGTTTGTTTTGAACTTGGATAAATAATCAGTGTATGCTATGGTACGGTTTTGGGACATACTAAAATGCTTAATGTAAAACATTGTGTAATGAGAGGGGCGGGGCCGAGAGCCGTGGGAATGGAGCGAGGCCGGTGGAGCACCTTCACCATTCACAGGTATCGAGTCCTGCAAAGGAGCTCTGGTAGGATAAAAGGAGGAGGACCAGGCTCAGACTTTATTTTGTGTCTTGGTTCTGTTTGTGTGCAACAGTGCAACAGAGGGGCTGTCACGCTCTTTTAGGTATATTTTATTATTAAAGTTTTGGTTAAATGTTCGCAGGTTCCTGCCTCCTTCTTCCTGTGACTACGAACGTTTGTTACACACTGGATGACTAAATTCAGTACACAGATTACACACCATATTATTAAAACAGACAGACAAGCAGAATAGCCCAGAATAATACCGTAACCTGGTTAACTCCACTTTAAGCGTAGGCTATCCCTCACAGAAAGAAAACACTTAATTTACTAAGACAGTGGTATAAAAAAGCACAATTTGGGATACAGTTTATTAAAAAATTAAACATGAAAGCAAGTAAGCCCAGAAGAACAGATGCATTTTCTTCTCATAAATAAAACACAGAGTTTTATTTTAAACTTGGAAAAGTTCAAATGCAGTCAGCTTTGCTTATAGTTTAAGACATGGTTTGGGACATTATGAAACACTTAATGTGGCAGTAGCTACTATAACAGTGAAATTAGAGGCCCAATTCAGTAAGGTGTAGCAACAATGAGTTGTACAGAATAATTAACTCAAATGATATATAGGGAATTTGAATAATTAATCAGGAATATGATTAATATGTATCTCATATGACAGTTACACTAATATTTTATTGATTATGAAAAATAGCTCAATTGCATTCATCAATAAATACTTACAGGGCACTGTAACTTACTCATTAATATGTCAATATTCCATTCTTCATATCAATAAATACTGTACAGTTTATCTATCTCTGTCGCTGATGAGGGATTCACATGTGATAAATGCAGGGAAACAGTTAGGCTGACAGAGAAGATTTCAGAATTAGAGACATGCATCCAAACTTTAATTGAGGACAGTAAGAATGTTAGGGCTCTAGATATGGCTTTGGATGCGTCTAGCTCAGGGATTCCTGTACATTGTCCGGTTCCAGCAGAGCCCCTGCAGCAGGGCAACTGGGTGACGGTGAGGCAGCGTAGTCGTGGGTCAAAACACCGCTCTTCTGTTCCGATCAAAACATTAAACAGGTTCTCCCCACTCAGTGATGCACCCACTGAGAAACCTGATGAAAGTGCTCTAGTTATTGGCGATTCTATTGTACGGAACGTGAATATAGAGACACCAGCCACCATAGTCAAATGTTTACCGGGAGCCAGAGCGCCTGACATCTTGGCAAATTTAAAAGTGCTGGCTAATGCTAAACGTAAATACAGTAAGATTGTTATTCATGCCGGCGCTAATGATGTTCGACTTCGCCAGTCGGAGATCACTAAAAATAACTTTAAAGAGGTGTGTGAACTTGCAAGCACGATGTCAGACACTGTAATATGCTCTGGTCCCCTCCCTGCTTACCGTGGTGACGAGATGCATAGCAGATTGTCATCACTCAATGGCTGGATGTCTAAGTGGTGCCCACAGAATAACATAGGTTTCATAGACAATTGGACGAGCTTTTGGGGCAGACCTGACCTGTTTAAAAGAGATGGTCTTCATCCCTCCTGGGGTGGCGCCACTCTTCTGTCTAGAAATATGGCAAATAGTCTTAGTGTTTATACTTGACTAACTGGGGCCCAGGTCAGGAAGCAGACAGACTGGCTAAACCGACCGTCTGCTAGCTGCCTCCCGTCACAGAGGTCAGTTAATTTTCAGCACATAGAGACTCTTTCACCTAGATATCACACTATAGAGACTGTGTCTGTTCCCCGAACTAGAAAATACAAAAAACGTCCAAACCAAGTTAAGGTTAACAATTTAATTGAGGTTCAACAAATAAAAAAACAAATGCAATATGGATAAACAAATGATAAAGATTGGCTTATTGAATATCAGATCAATTTCTACGAAAACACTTTTTGTAAATAATATGATAACTGATCATAATATAGATGTGCTCTGCTTGACAGAAACCTGGCTAAAACCTGATGATTACATTATTTTAAATGAGTCCACCCCCCAAGATTATTGTTATAAACACGAGCCGCGTCTAAAAGGCAAAGGGGGAGGAGTTGCTTCAATTTATAATAACGTTTTCAGGATTTCTCAGAGGGCAGGCTTCAAGTATAACTCGTTTGAAGTAATGGTGCTTCATATAACATTATCCAGAGAAACCAATGTTAATGATAAATCCCCTGTTATGTTTGTACTGGCTACTGTATACAGGCCACCAGGGCACCATACAGACTTTATTAAAGAGTTTGGTGTTTTTACATCCGAGTTAGTTCTGGCTGCAGATAAAGTCTTAATAGTTGGTGATTTTAATATCCATGTCGATAATGAAAAAGATGCATTGGGATCAGCATTTATAGACATTCTGAACTCTATTGGTGTTAGACAACACGTTTCAGGACCTACTCATTGTCGAAATCATACTCTAGATTTAATACTGTCACATGGAATTGATGTTGATAGTGTTGAAATTATTCAGCCAAGTGATGATATCTCAGATCATTATTTAGTTCTGTGTAAACTTCATATAGCCAAAATTGTAAATTCTACTTCTTGTTACAAGTATCGAAGAACCATCACTTCTACCACAAAAGACTGCTTTTTAAGTTATCTTCCTGATGTATCCGAATTCCTTAGCATATCCAAAACCTCAGAACAACTTGATGATGTAACAGAAACTATGGACTCTCTCTTTTCTAGCACTTTAAATACAGTTGCTCCTTTACGCTTAAGAAAGGTTAAGGAAAACAGTTTGACACCATGGTATAATGAGCATACTCGCACCCTAAAGAGAGCAGCCCGAAAAATGGAGCGCAGCTGGAGGAAAACAAAACTAGAGGTATTTCGTATTGCTTGGCGGGAAAGTAGCATATCCTACAGAAAAGCATTAAAAACTGCTAGATCTGATTACTTTTCTTCTCTTTTAGAAGAAAACAAACATAACCCCAGGTATTTATTCAATACAGTGGCTAAATTAACGAAAAATAAAGCCTCAACAAGTGTTGACATTTCCCAACACCACAGCAGTAATGACTTTATGAACTACTTTACTTCTAAAATCGATACTATTAGAGATAAAATTGCAACCATTCAGCCGTCAGCTACAGTTTCGCATCAGACAGTGCACTATAGACCCCCTGAGGAACAGTTCCACTCATTCTCTACTATAGGAGAGGAAGAATTGTATAAACTTGTTAAATCATCTAAACTTACAACATGTATGTTAGACCCTATACCATCTAAGCTCTTAAAAGAGGTGCTTCCAGAAGTCATAGGTCCTCTTCTGACTATTATTAATTCCTCATTGTCATTAGGATATGTCCCCAAAACCTTCAAACTGGCTGTTATTAAGCCTCTCATAAAAAAGCCACAACTTGACCCCAGAGAACTAGTTAATTATAGACCAATCTCGAATCTCCCTTTTCTGTCCAAGATACTAGAAAAGGTGGTATCCTCACAATTATATTCCTTCTTAGAGAAAAATGGTATATGTGAGGATTTCCAGTCAGGATTTAGACCATATCATAGTACTGAAACTGCTCTCCTTAGAGTTACAAATGATCTGCTCTTATCATCTGATCGTGGGTGTATCTCTCTATTAGTTTTATTGGATCTTAGTGCTGCGTTTGACACAATTGACCACAACATTCTTTTGCATAGACTTGAACACTTTGTTGGCATCAGTGGAAGTGCATTAGCATGGTTTAAATCGTACTTATATGACCGCCATCAGTTCGTAGCAGTGAATGAAGATGTATCATATCGATCACAAGTGCAGTATGGAGTACCTCAAGGCTCAGTTCTAGGGCCGCTACTCTTCACGCTTTATATGTTACCCTTGGGAGATATCATCAGGAAACATGGTGTTAGCTTTCACTGTTATGCTGATGATACGCAGCTCTATATTTCCTCGCAGCCCGGTGAAACACACCAATTTGAAAAACTAATGGAATGCATAGTCGATATAAAAAATTGGATGACGAGTAATTTCTTACTGCTAAATTCAGAAAAAACTGAGGTGTTAATCATAGGGCCTAAAAACTCTACTTGTAATAACCTAGAACACTGTCTAAGACTTGATGGTTGCTCTGTCAATTCTTCGTCATCAGTTAGGAACCTAGGTGTGATACTTGATCGCAATCTTTCCTTAGAAAGCCACGTTTCTAGCATTTGTAAAACTGCATTTTTCCATCTCAAAAATATATCTAAATTACGGCCTATGCTCTCAATGTCAAATGCAGAAATGTTAATCCATGCATTTATGACTTCAAGGTTAGACTATTGTAATGCTTTATTGGGTGGTTGTTCTGCACGCTTGGTAAACAAACTACAGCTAGTCCAAAATGCGGCAGCAAGAGTTCTTACTAGAACCAGGAAGTATGACCATATTAGCCCGGTCCTGTCCACACTGCACTGGCTCCCTATCAAACATCGTATAGATTTTAAAATATTGCTTATTACTTATAAAGCCCTGAATGGTTTAGCACCTCAGTATTTGAATGAGCTCCTTTTACATTATACTCCTCTACGTCCGCTACGTTCTCAAAACTCAGGCAATTTGATAATACCTAGAATATCAAAATCAACTGCGGGCGGCAGATCCTTTTCCTATTTGGCGCCTAAACTCTGGAATAACCTACCTAACATTGTTCGGGAGGCAGACACACTCTTGCAGTTTAAATCTAGATTAAAGACCCATCTCTTTAACCTGGCATACACATAACATACTAATATGCTTGTAATATCCAAATCCGTTAAAGGATTTTTAGGCTGCATTAATTAGGTAAACTGGAACCGGAACACTTCACATAACACCGTACTTTCTACATCATTAGAAGAATGGCATCTACGCTAATATTTGTCTGTTTCTCTCTTGTTCCGAGGTCACCGTGGCCACCAGATCCAGTCTGTGTCCAGATCAGAGGGTCACTGCAGTCACCCGGATCCAGTACGTATCCAGACCAGATGGTGGATCAGCACCTAGAAAGGACCTCTACATCCCTGAAAGACAGCGGAGACCAGGACAACTAGAGCCCCAGATACAGATGCCCTGTAAAGACCTTGTCTCAGAGGACCACCAGGACAAGACCACAGGAAACAGATGATTCTTCTGCACAATCTGACTTTGCTGCAGCCTGGAATTGAACTACTGGTTTCGTCTGGTCAGAGGAGAACTGGCCCCCCAACTGAGCCTGGTTTCTCCCAAGGTTTTTTTCTCCATTCTATCACCGATGGAGTTTCGGTTCCTTGCCGCTGTCGCCTCTGGCTTGCTTAGTTGGGGTCACTTCATCTACAGCGATATCATTGACTTGATTGCAAATTAAAACAGACACTATTTCAACTGAACAGAGATGACATAACTAAATTCAATGATGAACTGCCTTTAACTATCATTTTGCATTATTGAGACACTGTTTTCCAAATGAATGTTGTTCAGTGCTTTGGCGCAATGTATTTTGTTTAAAGCACTATATAAATAAAGGTGATTGATTGATTGAATAAATGTGATATCTCTTACTGTAAATTACTGCAAATCAAACAGTGGTTTGTCCAGCAAACGGCCGTAGGATTGACCTATCAATTTTCAATAAAGTTATCACTTCTTATAATTCAAGGAAAATTATTCTCTGGCCACGAAAACATTATCCTATCATTATGATAAATTCAGTTTCTAAATTTAAAGCTTGTAGCTAAAGATCAGACATCTCAGTGACTTGTAATGTGAGTGGGGTGGAGGCCAAGACAATCATAAATATATGGGTTTTTAATAATTGACTAATAATACATCAAAACTACAAATCACACAAATATGCGTACGACAATACAGACAGTAAACTTTATACAAGACATAACGGGATCCAAATAATGGAGAGGGAGAGAGAGAGAGAGAGAGAGAGAGAGAGAGAAAATGAATGAGATCACAGAATGAGCTCAGGTATGGAAATCACAGTCAGTAACACTTTTGAAAGCCAGCAACGACTCAAATCATAGCAACACTTTAAAGCAGCATTTTAAATCTCCATAGAAAAGTGATACTTGCAAAGTGTCCAATGTGCGTGAGCTGGAGACCGGCGCACGTGCTGGAGACCGGCGTGAGCGTGGAGCAGCGTGAGCGGGGCCTTTGTTCTGTCTCCCGAAATTGCGAGGTATTTGAAAGGTTCAACAAACAATGTTCCAGAATTTGTCTTCCTTGTGTGGAGAGGCGAATAGTTGAATAAACTTAGTAAAGTAAAGAAAAGAAAACAACGAAAACGAAAGCTTCTGAAGGAGCCATGATAATGGCTGTCCTCTCCGCCTCCCGGCTGGTGGGGGGAATGGCGATCTGAGCGCGGCCCAATGCTGCGCCGAGGGACTTGCGGGAGCGATGAGGGTCGCACAGGAGAGCAGCGTGTCCGAGAACGAAGAGAGGAAGAAGAGAGAGGCGGACCTTGTTCGGTCGATTCTTATGGCTTGGGATGGTTCACGCCTCTTTTCGCGTGAACAACCAATGAACGTCTGCGATCTGAAGTGGAGGGAAAAGTTCCTTTGTCTCCGTGGAGACACCCACCCTAATGATTTAGGGCTTGTCAGATTTAATCAGGGATATTCTAGCAAGTTCGTAATTCCAGAATAATAAATTTTTAATTACTTTGCTTTAGATAAGTGGGTCTGTCAAAGCATGACGATTACAAAAACACCAAACAGTACATATATATAACTGATAGAAACACGAAGTTACATTCAAATGCAGCATTACACACATTTAAAGATTAACACACGCTAATAAATTGCAGATAGTCCCAATTTATATGGGAAACATCTCAAAGCACCAACAAAAACTATACTGTATACTTTTAGACTATGTCTGAGGTAATAGTTTAGGATACATTGAGAAAAAGGTACCAGTGACTTGGCTTCTCTCCTGTCCTGTTGTCCAGTGGGGGTCATAAAGTTTTATGAGCTGCAAAGGAGTGGGGGTTACATAAACATGACTATTTGAGAAAGAGTTAGAATGAGGAGAACATTTCCACTTATAAGTCAGCACTTTAACCATTTACCCAGGATTAACCATTTTTATTCCATACACAAACATTCAAAATACATATTAATAAGGACTTACAAAAGTAAGGAACTTTAAGAAAGGTTTCTTTTGGTGTGTGTGTGTTAAGGAATTTGGGGGGGGGGGGTTTCAGGTCTCCTTTGAGGCTTGCATGGGTATCGTAAAATAATTTAAGTCCAGCCAGCCAGGCTGGCGCCAGGCCAGGCATTTAGTGCAAAAAGGGTTTCATTTGTATGCCTGAATTTAACCCATGAATCGATGACCTGCATATGCGTTACAAAGGCCTAATAAATAATATGAATGCTAATAACAATTGTAATATTAATAACCTTATTAATAGCTTTACTATCAGTAAAGCTAATAGCCATAATACAAAATTTCTCCCCCATTTAAAACCGTTAGGCTATAGAAAGGCTATATGCTTAAGGGAGGCTAATGGACAAAGACAGTATTGGCTAAAACCAAAATATGGTACACAGTTTATTCATAAAATATAGCCTATTATGCACAGGATAGACAGACAAGCACAGAATAAAATAGCAGAATAGCCCAGCTAGAAACAAGCCCTAACCTAATGTAAACTGAAAGTATGGGCTCACATACTGCTCTCATTCATCACGAATCCAAATGTTTCTATATTTGGAATGTATTTGAAGCTAAACCATTACTGAATAAATTAACTGGGCTTTGTATGTTCCAATAGCGACGGGGAAAAAAAAAATGAACAAAAATATGCCGCACTGGGATATGGCACAGACATTATATAGATTATTTAAATTGACTGTGTAACATTATTGTGATGATCGTGTACCCAAAGAGACACAGGGAGAGCTAGAGATGCAATTGTAGATGTCTTTATTTAGGGATAATCCAATTCGTAGTCAAAAACAATCCACGGTCAAAACCAAAAGACAGTCCAAAAAAAAACAAACAAGGAAAGGGACAGGAAAGGGAACTCGGGAAACGAGAGAACTCGGAGGACAACAGACTGGCAAGAATCTCGGGGAACGAGAATGCTGGATACATGAAGGGTAAGGACTCCATACAAACAACAGGAAAATACTGGTATTTATATGGAGGCTAATGACAATAAAGTGACTGTGCCTGGTGCAATTAACAGGAGTGCAATTACTGTGATGACAGGACAAGACTAGAGGAATTCTAGTGCCTAGGGTGAAGTGCCTAAGGGGAAGTGAGCCCACTACTGGACACCCAGGGAAACAGAGACTAGACAGCGTGACAGTTATATCTGTATTGGTGATTATTTATTTTAATAATGAACAGGCCGCACTTGCAACGAATATGTGCGAATGAGGCACTATAGCACGATCAAAACGCTGCAACTTAAAAAATAACGTGTTAAATTTTTTAACGCATTTTACACACTTGGCTGACCCCAATGGAACATCTACCATTTCTTACAGTTGATTGATGACTAATATGAGGCAGGGCAACAACTTACTGCGTTATGTAGCCTAGAAAATGTACATACAATTCAAGATATGGGGCAAAACACCCATTTGAGATTGTGTCTCATATTTCACATGGTTAAGAAATATCACACGAGAAGTAGGCTAAGTGCAATTTTAAACGAGTGCAAATGTGATACTCATCTTATACAACAGTATATTAAAAAGTTAATATTGTGTTATTTTAGAAACAATGTTGTGTGTTTTGCTCAATTTTGCCAACCAGAAGATGACGACAAATCAGAACTGTTCATCTCTAAGCAACCCACATTGGAATTTCATTTATTAATCCATGTTTTGAACAAATTTGGTGAACCATTTGGCACGTTGAACCATTAGCATATGCGTTGGCTTTGAAGTGGCGTTTGCACAGACCGATCGGTGTATGACATTCAAGTACTGCTAGAGTGAATCAAAAGTATAAGGAGTGCTCTTTAAGCTCTTGTGGTACTTGGATGTCACACACCAATCGCTCTGATGGTGATGACCTGCTTCAAGTCAAACAAGTGATTCAATTAACCATTAATAAATAACCATTTACTTCACCCCTGAATGAATCAGCCTTGAACCAATCAAGTGAATGAATAAATGACACGATGAATTAATCATTAAGACATTTACCACCACCTACTGGCAGTTTAGTTCATTATTTAGAGTATCATTTCATTAAATAAATAATAAAAAGCCAAATCAAATAAATAAATCAATTATAGTTCATCAAACCAAAAAATGACAATTCTGTCAAAATTTAATCACATGGTCCAAAGGAGTAGGCTATGTGAAATCAATTTTATTAAACAAAATATTTCTTGTTGAACCTACTTTTTGTAATGTCTGTTTGATGATTTACACAACAATGATTTTAAATTATCTTTTGGGAGGAATTTCTCCAAATTTGATTAATTAATCACCACATCATGTAATTTATTAGATAAAAAAAATTTAAGCGCTTACCAGCCCTGATAAAATATTATAAAGCGAGCACTGTTACGTTCTCATTTCGCTCAGAAACCTAAGAAAATGCAATTTTCCCTGAATATCCAAAATATTGCAAATGTGACATTGATTTTATGAAGGCCTAACAGTTCAACTAAAAAGGCAATAGTAAGTGTACATTTTACATTTTAAAAGAAGCCTTCGTTTTAAACAAAATATTGTCCATATTGTACTTTGCAACGAAATAATAGTTCCAACGAAATCCGCAAAAGAACGTGCGTCTCAAAGCAATAGCGGTGTTTCATCATAAAGCATGACATACAATTAATAAGGCTAGAAAAATGTTGCCTCCATAACAGTAAAATTGCACCTGCAAATCAATTTAAGGTAGCAAATATTGTTCCTTAACAGAAAAAAGTGTAATTGTGGTCTAAGTGGTGGCTAAGAATCTTAGGCTAAATGCCCTAGGGCTTAATTGATTAAGTGTTGATTGCCTGAAGTAGCCAATATTTGTAATATATATATATATTTTTTTTCTTATATTAAGCCACGTTAAGCGCGTTTTCTATTGGGAAGAAAACGCTTATCATGCAATTCAGTTCATATGGGCTCATCTGCTTGCATGTACACAGAAAATATATATTTTCTTTCTATGAGGGATACACTTAAAGTGCAATTCACCGGGTTATGTTCGTATTCTGGGCTATTCTGCTTTTCTGTATGCTTTATGAATATGGTGTGTACTGAATTTAGTCATCCAATGTTTTATATTAAGCGTTTTAGTATGTCCCAAAACTGTACCTTTATAAGCATGCACTGACTATTTCGTCCAGTTTCAAAATAAAACTCTATGAACCGCTCCATTGTGTACGTATGGAGCTGCATGAACCACTACAAGCTGTAAAGTAAACAGGAAGTGTTTTTCCGAGCTCAGCTGTTTTTTTGAGAGAACGCAAATAATTTAGCGAGAGAAAGCAAAAAAAAAAAAAAAAAAAAACATATTTTTTCCTCCCACCCCAAATTTTTTCACTCACTCTGATTTTTTTTTTTCGACCACAATGACCCTTTAGGGGCTCTGTATAGGGGCTCCATAGTATACTGGGAAATGTAAACTGAAATGACTGACATAGTACAGAATTTTTTTTAATGCAAATAGTTTTTCCACATGATATATATATATACACACACAATTATCCATAAATAATCTAAATTAATAATGTAGTTGTTTATGTTTGGTTGCACAAATTATTATTATTATTATTATTATTATTAGATTATTATTATTTCATCTTCCTGTCATTCCTATTTAAATTCCAATTCACAATCCTGTAGTATGTGAAACAATATAATTCATTTCATGTTAAATAATGTCATTGGACAAAGTTCCACAATTAATTATACATATTTTCTGTCTTAAAACTGGTTTGTGATTTATCCTTGCTACATGATGTAAAAAATGTACAGACTTCACTGCTGTAAATGAAATCACAAACTGCTCTTACCCTTTAGATCTGAAGGTTTCTACATTTTAAGTCTCACTGTCATTTTTAAACTCATCAAGATGAAATGACACATAATGGATTAATTTTAAACCACTAATATTCTAAAACAATAATTGTGTATATGGTGCTTGTGGGGGAAGTATTTCAATCCTCTGATGCAAAGACCAGAGGCAACTTGATAATTTCTCAATAAACTGTTATTTATTCCAGTCAGTTTCCTCAAGCTGAAATGTCACAGGACATTTGTACTGTGAAAAATTCCTGACCTTTTGCCTCCTGTACTTATTCATGGTTTTGCGTAGGCTACTGTCTTTAAAAATCATAAACATCACTGGAAATAATGTGAAGCTTAAAGGGGTCATAGGATGCAAAATTCATGTTGCGTTTAGATGTTGTTCAAACATAAATGTGTGTTGAGTGTGTGTGTACACCTTCTATCCTATAATGATATAGATCCACCCAGTTTATTATTGTATTTTTTTTTTTATCCTCATTTTAAAATCCCATTTTAGAGATTCTGTCTCCAGCAACTTCCAGCAACGTGCCCACAGGAGCATCCAAATTCAACTACACAATATTTCCTAAATCTAGCTGAAACTGGTGCAAATCTTATTAAGAATATGAACTAAGATTAAAGTGCTAGTAGATTGATTCTCTCAGGTTGCGGTCAGGAAATAGTGTCTAATGCTAGACACTTGGGACTCCATTCATCCTCCGTTAAAGGGGGGGTGAAATGCTCGTTTTCACTCAATATCCTGTTAATCTTGAGTACCTATAGAGTAGTACTGTGCCCTTCATAACTCCAAAAAGTCTTTATTTTTATTATATTTATAAGAGAAAGATAGTCTGTACCGATTTTTCCCGGAAAAACACGAGCGCCTAGAGGCGTGACGTGTGGGCAGAGCTAAAGAATCAAGAGCGCCAGTAGGCTTTTGAGTTGAGAGCATGTGGAAGCTGTGACACAGATCCAGAGGCTGAAATTTAACAAGAGCAGCATCAGCAAATGTGTCTCTATGCGGTATGTACTGAAACTGTATATATTTGCTTAGCGGTTTTGGAAAATGACTAAGTTCCACTTTATGTCGTCTTTTTTTTTTTTTTTTTTTTTAAGCTGTACATGTGGAAAGTGCAGTTTGACGACAACTTTGCATGTTGTTTACTTGATGTGCTCACGCGCCGATAGCTAAGTTCACAACACAGAGATATTTGAAGCAGTTTTACTCACAGCATGCGGTTCCAACACACAATCGTGACCCTTTTTCGTTGGGACTGCATTATCCTTAAGAAATAAACGATGTTCAAATCCGTCATCAAACTGGGCCTTGTAAACAAGCATCTTCGAAATGCAGGGAACAAACAAAAACACTTGCACAACTCCGTTGATGCTCTGTAAAAATAAACTCCATCCACTGGTCCCTTAATGCTGTTTCTCTTTTGGTAATCTGTGCAGGGTTGTCTTGCCCTGGCAACCAAAAACACACTTCTTTTGTGACTTTTCGCGACGCTTTCGCTCTGATCAGTGAATCGCTCTGATCAGTGAAATGTTTGTGCTCAGCCTCGCTATACGGGAGCGCGCGCTCTTCCGGCAGAAGTGCCTTATGACCCATATAAGGAAATTCCGCTCCATCTAACGTCACACAGAGCCATACTCGAAAAAAACTTTCCGAAACATGTGACAAACCGGAAGAGGTTTTTTTGGAACAAAAATACTCCTTCAAACGTACAACTTAATTTGTGAAACTTTGTCCATGTTTAGCATGGGAATCCAACTCTTTAACAGTGTAAAAAACTCAGTATGCATGAAATAGCATTTCACACCCCCTTTAATAACATCACTTTTCTCTCTCACTATTTGAATGAATGTTTGTGTGTTTTCATTAGTTTAGTTTGTGTGTATTAGAGTAGTTCAATAAAGCTTGTCTGATTTTACATATCAGTGTCTTGTGCTGTGTGCTTACCAGTTTCTGCCTTAAACTGTAGATTCTGTTTCTTTGCTCATAATCAATTATCACAATTTTATGATATTATTACCGTAGGCCACAGGATAATATTTTGTCCAGAATTGATCAAATACCCTAATCTCAATTTATCGGTGGACGAATAGTTGATAAAGTGTTAAATATTAATTCTGAATAATTTGCATACTATTTTGCATACGGTTCTTATTAACTGTAATTCAATCCCCGTTGAGTTATATTGATCTTAATTCCCTTAATAATCTAACACCAGGTATCTTCAATATTGAACCTTTTCACAAAAATCACATTTTCTGAGATATTGAATTTGGGATTTTCCTTAGTTGTCAGTTATAATGTTCAAAATTAAAATAAATACACATTTGAAATATTTCAGTCTCTGTGTATTGAATGAATATAATGTACAGGATTCATTTTTTAATGGAGTCAGTTAAATCAATCAACTTTTCTAATTATTTTACCAATACCTGTGGGGAAGATAATGGGGGCAGTCAGGTGTGCACAATGAAGGTGATTAACTAATAATGAAAACAGGAACATAACCAAATATAGACACAGAGGGAGAAACCATAATCAACAGTCACACGACAGTTTGCCCACCTTCCAGAAGGCACACCCTCGCACTGTGGAGACAGAGAGGGGGACTTAAGAGTAGGACAAAGGAGTGGATGCGGATGGTGACAGTGGAAGGTAAAGGACTGGCAGGCAGACAAGACAGGTGGAGGTTCTGGCAGGACTCTCAGGAGGAGAATGACTAACAAATTCCATTGAGGTGACAATGGAGGGAGCAGCAAGGGTGCTGCCAGAAGGGAATTGGAGCAGAAGGAAGAGCCAGGCGAGACCCAGGCCATAGCCATGATAGCAACCATGGTGGAGGAAGATGGTGGGCTGAGGGTGAGCAAAGAGGCAGACAGGAAGCAGCAGCAAAGGGGCAAATGATGGCATGGCTGAGGCATCAGTGATAATAAGAGGTAGGAAAGGGAGGGTGGGATGGGTTTTGTGAGTGTCATTACTGCTGTGATGTTGGGAAATGTCAATACTTGCTGAGGCTATATTTTTCGTTAATTTAGCTACTGTATTGAATAAATACCTGGGGTTATGTTTGTTTTCTTCTAAAAGAGAAGACAAGTAATCGGATCTAGCATTTTTTAAAGCTTTTCTGTAGGATAGGTTACTTTCTCACCAAGCAATATGAAATACCTCTAGTTTTACTTTCCTCCAGCTGCGCTCCATTTTTCGGGCTGCTCTCTTTAGGGTGCGAGTGTGCTCATTATACCATGGTGTCATACTGGTTTCCTTAACCTTCCTTAATCGTAAAGGAGCATCTGTATTTAAAATGCTAGAAAATAGAGAGACCATAGTTTCTGTTACCACATCAAGTTGTTCTGAAGTTTTGGATATGCTAAGGAATTCGGATACATCAGGAAGATAACTTAAAAAGCAGTCTTTTTTGGTAGAAGTGATGGTTCTTCCATACTTGTAACAAGAAGTAGAATTTACAATTTTGTATATATGAAGTTTGCACAAATCTAAATAATGATCTAAGATATCATCACTTGGCTGCATAATTTCAATACTATCAACATCAATTACATGTGACAGTATTAAATCTAGAGTATGATTTCGACCATTAGTAGGTCTTGAAACGTGTTGTCTAACCCTAATAGAGTTCAGAATGTCTATAAATGCTGATCCCAATGCATCTTTTTCATTATCAACATGGATATTAAAATCACCAACTATTAAAACTTTATCTGCAGCCAGAACTAACTCGGATGTAAAATCACCAAACTTTTTAATAAAGTATGTATGGTGCTCTGGTGGCCTGTATACAGTAGCCAGTACAAACATAACAGGGGATTTATCATTAACATTTGTTTCTCTGAATAAATGTATATAAAGCACCATTTCATCAAACGAGTTATACTTGAAGCCTACACTCTGAGAAATCCTGAAAACGTTGTTATAAATTGAAGCAACACCTGCCCCTTTGCCTTTTAGATGCGACTCATGTTTATATCAGTAATCTTGGGGGGTGGACTCATTTAAAATAATCTAATCATCAGGTTTTAGCCAGGTTTCTGTCAAATAGAGCGTATATAGATTATGATCAGGGATAATATTATTTACCAAAAGTGTTTTCATAGAAAGGGATCTTATATTCAATAAGCCAAGCTTTATCATTTGTTTATCCATATTGCATCTGTGTTTTATTTGCTGAACCTCAATTAAATTGTTAATCTTAACTTGGTTTGGACATTTTTTTTGTATTTTCTAGTTTAGGGAACAGACACAGTCTCTAAAGTGTGATATCTAGGTGAAAGAGTCTCTATGTGCTGGGAATTAACTGACCTCTGTGAGGTGAGGCAGCTAGCAGATGGTTGGTTTAGCCAGTCTGTCTGCTTCCTGACCTGGGCCCCAGTTAGTTAAGTATAAACACTAAGATTATCTGTCATATTTCTAGAGAGAAGAATGGCGCCACCCCAGGAGGGATGAAGACCATCTCTTTTCAACAGGTCAGGTCTGCCCCAAAAGCTTGTCCAATTGTCTATGAAACCTATGTTTTTCTGTGGGCACTACTTAGACATCCAGCCATTGAGTGATGACAATCTTACAATCTTACTTTATTACATTTAGCATTAGCCAGCACTTTTAAATTTGCCAAGATGTCAGGCACTCTGGCTCCCGGTAAACATTTGACTATGGTGATTGGTGTCTCTATATTCACGTTCCGTACAATAGAATCACCAATAACTAGAGCACTTCTATCAGGTTTCTCAGTGGGTGCATCACTGGGTGGGGAGAACCTGTTTAATGTTTTGATCGGAACAGAAGAGCGGTGTTTTGGCCCACGACTACGCTGTCTCACTGTCACCCATTTGCCATGCTGCAGGGGGTTTGTTGCCGGAACCGAACAATGTACAGGAATCCCTGGGCTAGACGCATCCAAAGCCGTATCTAGAGAGCTAACATTCTTACTGTCCTCAATCAAAGTTTGGATGCGTGTCTCTACTTCTGAAATCTTCTCTGTCAGCCTATTTCCCTGCATTTATCAAATGTGAATCCCTCATCTGCGACAGAGATAGATAAACTGTACATGTGACAAGAGGTGCAAATAACAATAGCAGGAGAAGCCATTACTCACCGTGCTTGATTAAATATTCTTACCACAGTTGTTTGATGAACTTGCGAAAAACTGGAGCCATAAAAAAAAACATTCTATTGCAGGGGTGCCCAACCCTGCTCCTGGCGATCGACTATCCTGCAAAGTTTAGCTCCAATCCTAATCAAACACACCTGAAGCAACTAATTAAGGTCTTCAGGCACACTTAAAAATTAAAGGCAGGTGTGTTGGATTAGGGTTGGAGCCAAAATTTTCAGGAGAGTCGATCGCCAGGAGCAGGGTTGGGCACCCCGTTCTATTGCATCTGCACTTCCTGTTTGTTGTTGGCATCTGTACTGCGTTTGAGTTCCATCACTATATTCTTTTATCGACTATTTTTATCTTAAAATTTCCATTTTAAAATGTTCAATTTTATACACCATAATTTCCGTTTATATAGCATGTGAATATATCCTTTATTGTATTCTACAATGAAAACAATCAGAGCACCTCATTATCACTAGTTTTATTTTGATCTCCAGGGTCCGCTATTAGCTTATAGCCCATTAGCATCAGCAAGCGTGGCTGTTGCTAAATGCGCTTACATTGCTAATACTCTATTAACACACATTACCATTGCTGTACTCACTGTTACTTGCTTTAATGGCGGATGAATGTCTACCTTTGATTGCAGGTGAGGACACGTTCAAGCTTCATTCGGTGCAGCTCGAGCTTGAGGTCATGGAGAAGCAGATTTGCGACCTGGAGGTGAGGCAGGCCCAGCTGACAGGGCGGAGAGCCGCGCTGGAATCATCCCCGGCTGACGCTCACAAGTCCGGGGTAAGTAGACAGCATGCTGTTAACAGTCCCACCACGTCTACTCCGTGTGTTTCTCTGTACAGGCCCGGTGAACCCAGGATGCTATCTTCCCAGATCTTCCCTTCACTCCGGCGCCGGGACACCACGGACCCTGGGTGCATCCACAGCGGAGAACACGAGCCAAGCCCCGGGCAATGACTTCTCCCCCTCCAATCTTCGCTTCGCTCCACTCCAAGAGATGGGACGCGACGCTGTGACCATCGGAGACTCCATTGTCCGACACGTCCATGCTACGTTAGCTGAAGGTAAAGTGCACACTCATTGTTTCGATCCTGAAGGCCGACGGGAGCCCCAGAGCAGCCGTGCTTCACGCCGGGGTTAAGGACACCACACTGCAGCAGACGAAGATGCTGAAGAGGGACTTCAGAAGCCTCATCAAGACGGTTTGCAGCACAACGCCCACTGCGACGATCATCGTGTCAGGACCACTGCCCACGTATCGACGAGGGCACGAAAGGTTCAGTAGACCTTTTGCTTTAAATGAATGATTTTCTTTAAATGAAACCTGGCTAAAACCAAATGATTATTTTGGTCTAAATGACTCCACCAGACTACTGTTATAAGCATGAGCCCCGCCAGACTGGTCATGGTGGAGGTGTTGCGACGATATATAGTGATATTCTCAATGTTACCCAGAAAACAGGATACAGGTTTAACTCATTTGAAATACTTCTGCTTAATGTTACATTGTCAGACATGCAAAAGAAATCTAATGTATCTCTTGCTCTGGCTACTGTGTATAGACCACCAGGGCCGTATACAGAATTTGCAGTTTTCCTATAAGACCTTCTGGTTACAGTTGAAAAGGCGCTAATCATAGGAGATTTTAATATTCACGTTGATAATACAAATGATGCATAAGGACTTGCGTTTACTGACCTAATAAACTCTGGAGTCAAGCAAAATGTCACCGGGCCCATTCATCGTTTTAATCATACACTAGATTTAATTATAGCGCATGGAATCTATCTTACTGCTATAGATATCGTACCTCAAAGTGATGATGTTACAGACCATATCCTTGTATCGTGCATGCTGCGTATCACTGATATTATCTATATGTCTCAGCATTACCGTCTGGGCAGAACTATTGTTCCAGTCACCAAAGACAGATTCCCAAATAACCTGCCTGATCTATCTCAACTGCTATTTTTACCCCAAAATAAACATGAATTAGACTAAATGACTGACAACATGGGCACTATTTTATCTAATACATTAGAAGCTGTTGCCCCCATCAAATTGAATAAGGTAAGAGAAAAACTTACTTTGCCATGGTATGAGTGTTACTCACTGTCTCAAGAAAGTAACTTGTAGTCTTGAACGCAAATGGAGAAAAACTAAATTGGAAGTTTATAAAATTGCATGGAAAAACAGTATGTCCAGCTATAGACAGGCTCTAAAAACTGCTAGGGCAGAGCATATACACAAACTCATAAAAATAAGGTTTTTATTTAGCACAGTGGCTAAATTAACAAATTACCAGATGCCACCTGATTCAAATATTCCACCAATGTTTAATAGTAATGACTTCATAAATTTCTTCACTGATAAAATAGATAACATTAGAAATACAGCAAATGTAGATTCTACAGTGTCTAACGCTTCAGTTTCATCCATCGCGCCCAAAGATAAACTGCAGTGCTTTACAAATATAGGTCAGGAAGAGCTAAATAAACGTATCACTGTATCTAAACCAATAACATGTTTATTAGATCCTGTACCCACTAAATTACTGAAAGAGTTGTTACCTGTAGCTGAAGAACCACTTCTCAATATCATTAACTCATCATTATCTTTAGGTCACGTCCCAAAACCATTCAAGCTGGTGGTTATTAAGCCTCTTATTAAGAAGATTATTTTACTTGATCTTAGTGCTGTGTTCGACACCATAGATCATGACATACTCATAGATTGATTACAAAATTATACAGGTATTCAAGGACAGGTTCTAAGATGGTTTAACATACCTGAGCCACTCCCCATGCCAACGGGTATAAAGAGGGCGACTATCATTAGATTTTTGCTTCGGAGCTGAGTGGTTGGATGAAAGCTGTTATACTCCACAAAGCAATTAATCTGCTGTGTGTTGGGAAGCTGTTCTGGTTGGCGGTAAGGCGCAAACAGTGGTGTCCCTTTCAGCGATTCCCCTGGACACCTCAACTAAGCGAGCAGATTTCCTAAAAGAGCAAATCACGGACGATTCGTGTCTTTTTAAAGATGCCGTTTCATCCGGGTCCTTCTGGATGTGGTCGTTTCCTGTTGAGGGTTGTCTTCCGTGTCTGGGCAGAAAAGGAGCAGACCCCTCTGTCACTACCCGTTCCGGTTTCTCTGCCACAAGCAGAGGACTGCCGGCAGATGACTGGTAGACCTGTTCGCTTCCCACGAGTCCTCCCACCGCCAGCTGTACCATTCCTGTCCCAGGCTCCCCTCGGCATGGATGCACTGGCACACAGCTGGCCTTGGGCTTTATGCAAGTATGCGTTTCCCCCAGTGAGCCTGCTCACACAGATGCTGTGCAAGTTCAGGGAGGATGAGGAACAGGTCCTGTTGGTTGCACCTTACTGGCCCACCCGGACCTGGTTTTCGGAACTCATGCTCCTCGTGACAGCCCCTCCCTGGCGCAGGGGCCAGTCCTTGGGGAGGCATGACCTGATCGTTAGGTTCCTGAGGGGTTCCAGAAGATTGCATCCTCCTAGGACACCCCTGATTCCCTCTTGGAACCCCTTTATTGTCCTGGCAGGACTTCAGAGGGCTCCCTTTGAGCCACTACATTCAGTCGAGCTTAAGTTCCTGTCTCTCAAGTCAGTGCTACTAGTTGCGCTCACTTCCATCAAAAGGGTCGGGGACCTCCAAACATTTTCGGTAAGTGAAGAGTGCCTTGTGTTCGGGCCAGCCTACTCTCACGTTGTCCTGAGACCCCGGCCGGGATACATGCCCAAGGTGCCCCACCACTCCCTCCCAAGACCAGGTGGTGATCCTGCAAGCGCTGCCCCTGGAGGAGGCAGATCCAGCCTTGGTGTTGCTGTGTTCCGTAAGAGTGATTCGCATATACGTGAACTGCACCCAGAGCTTCAGAAGCTCTGAGCAGCTCCTGGTCTGCTTTGGAGGTCAGCAGAAGGTGAAGGCTGTCTCCAAGCAGAGGTTGGCCCACTGGATAGTGAATGCCATCACCTTGGCGTACCATTCCCAAGGTGAGCCGTGCCCCCTGGGGGTGAGGGGCCACTCCACTTGGAGTGTGTCCTCCTCCTATGTGCTGGCGCACGGCACCACTCTGGCAGACATCTGTTGAGCTGCGGGCTGGGCGACACCTAACACCTTCCCTCTTGGCAAACCTGTGGCTTCCCTTGACAGACCCGCTCTGTCAGTCTCTTCTGGCAGCTGTTCCATCCCTACTCTAAGGTAGGACCTGCCTCAGAGACCCATTCCATATGTAGTACCTATGTCAGTA